>NW_027497597.1:0-154900 GCF_021521415.1 Bidens hawaiensis
TAAACAAATGGTTTATGTTACTTGTATAATTGAGTTTATAATAATAACCAGGTTATTGATCTGTGTATAACACATCATGTGAAAATATAAAAATTATCAGCTAAAGACATATTTAAGATGACAAAAGTTTGTTTTATATGATTATTAGGAGAACTATTTGATATAATTGCAATTCATATTCGTATGTAAACATAGTACTTAAAAACATAAACTTACTAGACAAGAAGATTCATAGTACATGATGCTAGACTGTCGCTATCTAGTCAAAAACAATTATAATCAAGTCCTAATCATATTAAGTAAGCTAGGGTAAGTAGGGTGTCGAACCACGAGGAGTATGTGGTCAATGTAACATGCAGTAGATTTCTAAACTTATGAAGTAACAAATTATATTGCTGATCACACAAGCAAACAAGTTTTGGTTTTAACATTAATTAAGCAAATAACAACTTTCAACAATTAACAAAGACAATTCACACCTGGGTTTCAAGTAGGCAACAAAACAACAATCTCACGCAACTTAACAGATTAACTATCATTGATCAATACAAATTGACTAACGAGCTAATTAGCTAAACCTTAGGCATCAACAATTGCTAACACACGATACTGGTTATCAATCAGTCCTTGCCAGTGTGACTCAACTAAGGGCAATTGTATGCTTCATTGTATCTAACTAGTCAAACCATCCTATAAGTAATTATTATATTAATTGGCAAACTAATCGTTCTGATCGACATAAACCTAAACCGACTGAATGCACAACAATACAAACATCAATACTCATAGATTAGTCAAAGATAATTACAAATCATTCGTTTTAAGTACATGAGAAAATACTAAAAGTTACAAACTTTACATCCCCGGGTATGATTCGAAGAGATTAGCCGCTCCTCGACATCGTAAGATCTTCAATTCTGATGGAATAGAACATATAGATGATCTCTGGACGAATCGGTATAATGGAAATGGCCTCTCTTACCTTCAGAACTGCTCTGGAAATTGATAGCCCCGAATAGGGTCGTGAAAACGTATTTGAACTCAAACCCTAACTTTCCCATTTTTCACACCCAACGCGGTACGCGATGGGGTCTCTTCTGTCCATCGAGTATCGCGATGAACCATAGTTAACCATATTTTATTATTTAACGTCAACACGATACGCGATGGTCTTCATCCACCCCGTCGCATATCGCGACAGGTCTTTTCTCCAGCTGACATAATCTTCATGCCTCGTTTCGCGTGCTGGTCATTTCATGCCCATATTGGTCCAAATTAACTCCTTTAAACACCCGTGACCTGAAATGCGATAGTCACGTATGAAGTATTGAAGGTCACACAATAAACGACTAAAACTAGTAAATAAACGAACTAAAATATATACAAACTGACAGACCATCACATCCCACACTTATCTATTGCTTGCCCTCAAACAAAACTCTAAAGTAAACATCAACCTCTAGGGGTGAGCCAAAAACGGTTCGGAATCGTCAGAACCGAGGAACCGGAACCGAACCAGTGCCTCAGAACGGCTAATGTGTGTACCGGTTCGGTTCTCGGTTCTTTGAATTTGCATTAAACGGTTCCCGGTTCGGTTCCGGGTAAAACCGGCGGTTCTAGAATTGGAACCGAAGAACCGGAATATTCAAAACGTTTTAAATAAATTTACCAATCCCCATTTTTTTTATAGAGTAACTTATTAACCGGCATCTATTCAATCAATTTTTAATTCAAATATTCTTTCTTTACGTTCAAGAACTAACAACCATGATCAATTTTGATTTAACCTATCAAGGTAATTTAATATAAAATGATATGATCTTCCATTAATCTATCGTTGCTAATGGTTTATTTAACTTCAACACTTCGGTTTTAATAAAAAATATAACGGATGTTCATGTTATAATCTAAATTAGTTTTATTGTGAAAGAAGACATACAATTGTATAAACTTGTTTTACAATTTGCAAAGTTTGCATAACTCATTTGATAAATACATGATCGAACCGGTTCTAGCCAGAACCGATTGGCGAGAACCGGATTTAGCGGTTCTGGAACCGAACCGGTTTACTATAATAGGTTCCGGTTCCGGTTCTATTTTTCACTCATTATCGGTTCCGGTTTGGTTCTCGCGGTTCTGAACCGTTGCACAGCCCTATCAACCTCAATCATACGTATGCCAATTATTATCATTAATACCAGTAATGTTTAAAATCATACATAGTTTTCTAGACTGACACTTTCTAGATTGACAACCCACAAATGTAGATATGATAATATAAAAACAACAGATTCGCCCAGACGAGTGTACTTTGTTTCCGGCTAAGGCATATATGTTCATACCCCTCATACTATCAACACTCCTCTCGGTGTACATATATGGACTAGCAAAAGATGTGCTAGTATATGTCTTTACCCTCAAATACCAAATATGAGTCACAACTTAATATGCTTGCATGCGAGTTTTATCTCCACCCATCAACCAACGGTTGTATAAAGACTCGAACTATGGTTTTGCTGAGGCATAGGTTTGGGTACGGATCAGGCATATTTAGTAACTAAGGTGGATGAAACCTAGTTTTACAAATACATAGATAAACAATTAAAAATAAATGAATTGCTATTTAAGATGACCGAACTTCAACTGATAATATATATTTTTTTTTGCTGATTTTTTAAAACATCAATACCCAATACACTGAAACAAACAGATACAACTCTGAAAATCAAATATTTACAACTAAACTAACTATATACAACTCGATAACGAACTAGATTTCATCACACGGGTTAAAAATAAAATAAAGTAAATGCCAAGGCTGAAATGGTGTATAATGTGGGTTTAACAAATAAAAAAAAGAAGGTCCAAATGGGCTCATACGGGGATAATGTCGGGTAAGGAATTTTATTTAGTGGGAAAAAAATATATACGAGTCTTCTAAAGTCCCAATCTCCATACAACTTGTGGTATTAAGATCTTGATAAGCATATGACAAGCAAGTTCTAAATTCGGTGAAACATACAGGTTACCCTAGATAAGTGGTAAGACATGTTTTATATCTATTATATAATAAAGGAATCACTAATCCAAGATCAAAATATTCGGAGGACTCTTCTGACCAAACAAAAAATATGTAATTGTCAGCAAAGTTGTTTACTTTTTTTAATCCAAGAAGTTTTTCTTACTTTATACACAATAAATAGGTCATCGATTCAGCATTGGCTAAAAAACCCCAATAAGTAGTTCAAATCATTTTATCGATATGAGTGTTTTATATTGATAAAATATTTATTTTGAAACCATCTCTATCTTAACATAGTGGTAGAAAGAATACCATGCTGCGTCTGGACTTCAAACAGTTTAGCTTTAAACCATGTTAATGGTCCCACATTATTGGTTGATAGAGAATCAAAGTGAGTACACATAATATGTGTATTAAGTACATGGGCTATCTCACACTATGTCTGGAAATATGGGCTGCTGATATGAAACATGTATACCCGTCCCCTTGACTCATTATCCCCGCCTAAACGACCCCATTTTCAACTTCTCGTTTTGAAAAAAATTGTTAGGAAAACAACCGAGAAGCTGAAAACCGACCATGACCAGAAACCTATAACTTGGTATTAATGACAACAATTAACAGTTAACAACTTTGGTTTCCGAACACTCTTCGATGACCATCGGGCTAAAAATTTTCAATTTGTCCCTTCATCCCCACACTTGAGGTTGACATTGTCCTCAATGTTAAAAAGATAAACTGTTTAAAGAACATTTGGAGGACGGGGTTGAAATTTTGCTGTTTAAAATTAAAAAAACGGGGCTCAAATGTGATGGTTCTGACACTAAAAATCTAAAATACACTTTTAACACTCAAACTAGAAATAACAAAATAAATTATGAAACTGAAATCGCCTGATATGAATGATAATGCAATGCAAAATGCGGCTCGCTGACTCTCATGGACACTCATGCACACTCGTCTTCTCCAAATACTACAACCGACTAACCGAATCTGCAAAATCTCGAGGTGTGTAGAAGCAAGTTTCTCACAAGTGTAAGACATGTATTTTAAGAGTTATGCAAAAAATGATTTTTCTATTAATTTTATAAAACAATTACCGAGCCGAATTATTTAGTTTCATAATAGATTTTGTTAAACAAGTTAAAATGTAAAAAAATACCTAACTCACTTTCGTAGGAATCGCGATTGCATTTAGCGTATGCAACAAGCCCTTTAAACAACAAAATACATCAAAGATCCAAATACAACAAAATATACACGTACTGGATTAACCACAGCAAAAAGAACACCAAAGCACTCTGGGTAGTTAACTGAAACCTAGTTTTCTGACATAAACTTTACCGAACACATCAAAATCCCAACTCCGTGCGATATCCCCACACTTAGGTTTTGCTATGATGGTACACTTAAAATACAATTAGTAATATACAAACTAAAACAAAATGCTAACTAAAAATATACAAAATGTACAATTACCACCCTTTTGAATATTTTATGACATTCAAGGTTGGCGGCTGGCCCGCTCATGTACAACATTCTCATTAACAAAACTTTACTGAACACAACAAAATCCCAACTTTTCCCGTGCGATCTCCCCACACTTAGGTTTTGCTATGATGGGTACGCTTGAAATACAATTAGTAATATACAAACTAAAACAAAATGCAAACTAAAAACTATACAAAATGTACAATTACCACTCTTTTGAAAATTTTATGACATTCAAGGTTGGCGGATGGACCGCTCCCGTGCAACGTTCTCATTATAAGCATGCTTTTCTTCAGTCGATTGCTGCCAGTTTTCTGATAGACCAGGATCAGGCTCGAACATCAATCTCCACTCTCGGTCGTTTTGGTTGGGTGAATGTCTCACCTTCTTCCTCCTTAATCGGCTACCTTTCTCTACCACCTTCTCACGCTGTTGTTTCTCAGATCCCTTCTTATGAAATGGCATGTCAATCACAAAATATTCCTCTTTTGTGTGATCCTTGTCCAAGGATACACACTTGTCAAAAAGAGGGTTAGTAGCATTCTCAAACAATGAAAACTATTTATCACAGTCTCCACACTTGATTCCCAAAACCCCCTTAGTACAATCAATTATCGCTTGTGATGTGGCAAGAAATGGCCTACCCAATATGACTTCCGGTTGTGTATTATTTACACTTTTAGCATAATCAAGTACACGAAATTCAATTGGGTAGCAAAATTTCTCCACCCGAACCATTACATTAGTCACCATGCCCCGAGGTAGTGTATGAGTTTGATCCACCAACACCACGATGGTGTTAACCCTTTCTAACGGGCCAAAGTCATACTGATTATATAAACTACCGGGCATGATACTAACACATGCTCCAATATCTAGAAGTGCCAGATCAGTGTTAAATTCACCTATTTGGATTGATATAAGTGACACTCCTGGGTCTTGGAGTTTACTTGGGGTGGTGTTATTCTCCACCTCATCAAATCTTATGTTGGTAAATTTACTCATTAGACATTTATCATATGAACAATTTTCTCAAAAAGATGTTTCATTTGTTTTTGATTCTGAATTGTTTTGGAAAATTGTTTCATTTTGACCAACACAATCACTCTCATCACTAACATCTTCCACCACTCCCTCAACAAATTGTGGTGATGAATCAACTTTAAGAAAAGAAATTTCAAAATTAGGTAAAAGACTTACCGCATTGATGTACATCTTCGAGCTCGAACTGAAGTGTTGTGGATTGACTATGGTATCGCTTGGTAACTGACCCACACTTTTCTGTAACTTAACCATGTCAAAGGCTAACTAACCGATCTGCTTTGCCATCGCTTCTGAAGATTTTTCTCCTAACTCGAACTGTTTCTGAGTGTATTTCTGATTATCTGTCACTATCTTCAGCAAAGCATCTAACTTCAAGTGTACCTACTCGTCTGAATTACCCGATGACACTTTTTGTTGGTCCTGATTCTGGCCACCCTATGAACTGTTAACCCGGTAACCATCTCTGTTATAACCCCGACTGTTGTTCTGATTATACGAACCCCGCTGATAACCGCCCTGGTGATAATTACTTTGTTGTCGGGATTGGCTAGAACCTTGAAATTTCGGGTTTGACTGACCATATGCATTCTCGTATCTGAAATTTGGGTGATTTTTCAAGCTAGGGTGGTATGTGTTTGAATTAAACCCCTAACTTTTGGAATCCCCAAAAGCATAGTTAACCCCTTCGGGATCCTCCTCGTCTTCATACACGGGGCAATCATCTGTAATGTGCCCAAGTTCCCCACAATCTTCACAAACTAGAAACTTTACCCCGACTTTACCAACCTCCTTTTTACCCTTATGTTTCTTCAACAATGCGAGTTCTCATTCTAACTCTGCTATCCGTTCAGATTCACTCGATGCTGATTTTATTGATCAGGTAGTCGAGTGTTTTATTCTTCTTTTTGCAGCTGCTTCTGAAATAGAATATTAACACATAAACTCAAGAAAATCCCAGTCGTCTTTATCCTTTTGGTTTAACAGTTAACCATTTCACGAGGCTTTCAAATGCTTTCTGTCTTCATATGTTAACCCGTCAAAAAAACATTTCACTAATTTCCACAACTCAATCTTATCGCGCGGGCATTTTCTGATCTTCTCTTTGAAACGGGTAAATGTCTCGTGAAACAACTCGCCCGGTAACTGTGAAAAATGGCGAATCTCAATTTGGGCCTCGTTTGTCTTCGACTGTGAATAATACTCGTTTAGGAACACCTGTTGCATCTCGGCCCAGTTTCTGATACTATACATTAGTAACCAGTGTTTTTCTTTGTCTTTCAATGAGAACTGGAATAACCGTAACCGAGCCTCATCTTGGTCAAACGTACCATCGCCAATCGACCCGCAAATAGCCAAAAAATTGGACAAGTATGAATACGGGTCCTGAGAAACCATCCCATGAAAATGTGGCACGATGTTAATGTAAGATTGTAAGGCCCCGGTCACAGTGCGCTACTTTAATGTTGGATTTACTCATAAACACAGTTCTAAATACCATAGTTAATAAAACAATTTCACGGAATATAATAAGTCAACCATATATTACATAACCTTTCAAATATTTTGTTAACATCATTCAAATTTGTCTTTCAAAATAGAAACATAATCAAATATGAACACATAACATTTTCTCAAGATGCCAGCATCTTCAGTCCAATGCCATGTGTCTTCATTCAAGCGAGTTGCCTTAGCCTATTCACCTGCGTGCATACTAAATGTCAGCTACGCTGAGTGAGTTCTAGTTAATCAGGCAACATACGATCACATACTTACATATATAAATTCGAAGATACATATTTCATACATACATACATACATACATACATACATACATACATACATACATACATACATACTTTCATTCTTTCTTTCATACTTTCATTCTTACATAATTATATGTTTTAAAGAGCATTTCGCCCCATAACCTTCGCATATATTATAAGGGTCTGTTCCCTACATTCGCAGATATTATCAGGGTGTGTTCCCTACATTCGCAGATATTATTATGGTATGTTCCCTACATTCGCAAATATTATTAGATTCTGTTCCCTACATTCGCAGATATTATTAGGGTATGTTCCCTTCTTACTCGTACAACAATACCTTCATACAATTATATAAATTCATCCTTACACTTGTCATTTCACATACATATAACATTCATAAGGCATGCACTTACCCCTTAAGGTAAGCGTATTAACTATCAGATAGAGTATGCATACAACCCCGAAAACATAACTAGAAACTCACCTGGGTCCGATTCCTTTCAGATTACTTTTTTGGCCCATTCGATTCGATTACTTTTCTTGCCTATTCGATTCGGTTACTTTCTATTCGGTTCGATTACTTTTCTTGCCCATTCGATTCGATTACTTTATATTCAATCAGATTTCTTTTAGGACCCGATTCATATATGGTTTCCATTCTTATCGGTTCCAACCTTCCATTCGACTCGTTTGCCTGCTTAAACGATAAAATGGGTTATGAGCTATAACGGGTTCCTGTTCGTCCTTTAACTTGGCCCAAACGTCATCCGTGTCACCCGTTTCATTCCAACATCTCGTTTACGTTAAAGTTTATATTTCCTTGTATAAAATACCCAATTTGCCTTAGTATCAAATCTTAACCAACCTTAAAAACGTAACCTTTAATATAAAATGTACCTTTTTTGGTTAGGTTTTGCTTCGGCTTGGATTCAACATGTGAATCTGGACGTTTTATCTTGTTGTTCAATGATGTTGAACATGAAACTCAACCTTTCTTCAACTCGGATCTAGGTCCGAAATGATGAGAGTGTTTGTGTGTGTGTATGGAGGCTAGAAGATGTAAATGGGGGTTTTAGGGTTTGAGGGAGGTTTAAGGGAGTTTATATACCCTTTAGCCCATGGACCTAAGGCCCATCACCATCCCTTATTCAATCTTATATTGTTCAAGCCCATACTCTATTATTTTTATATATCATAACTATATAATCACACACTATTATATAAACGAAATCCTTTTATTTATTATTATTATCAAAAGTAAGATGTTACAAAGACGACTGGGAGTTAAATGTCTGCTGTCCAGGCACTCGTACATGTGGGACAATCGGGGATGCTCCATCTGATATAGCTGGTCTGAACCAACTATTAACTCCCTGAACCGGGGCTACATAATTTCTCTTTCGCCCCGTTGGATTAACCAAACCTCCTCTGTTAACCTGAATTCCTTGATACCTATCAATTCTGTTAACTATGTTTCTCCCAATACCGTTTCTACCCCTGTTCCGGTTTACAAATTCACCATGTCTCTGGTTTATTGGTTCTTCTACCACTTCATCCCAATTATCATTCCCATCAATTATTGGTTTAAACCCGTAATTATCTCTAACTCGCCAGTTTTCCCCATTACTTCCATCATTACCCTGATTTGTATTATTCCACTCCCCTTCTTCTTTATCTTCAGTGTGGATACTAACATAGTCTTCATCATGATTTACCGGAATTATGCGGTTACGGGTGTTGTGTGGAACCGATGTTCCGGGTCGGTCAACATGTCGGTTTCTGGAGTTTCGGGTTGAGTTATTTGGGTTTTGCTGTTGGTTGATGTTTATTGGTGAAAGTTGGTCGTTTTCGGGTGGGTAATTGCTGTTTGGGTTGAAAACATTATATTCTGGAAGTGAGTATTGGTCTTGGTTCTGATTATAGTATTTGCTCTTGTTTTGATTTTGATTTGAGGTTGGCCTTCCATTTCTGACCCTTTGTTCTGAGCTCGGTTCTGCCGGGCTCATCTCTCAATCTCGGGCTCGAAAATAAGTTGTGACTGTTTGCCCGAGTGACGAGTGTGCATAAACATGTAACCTCTACAAACAACACACTTCGCGTAAAATGGGAAAATAAAATTTAAATTAAAAACTAGAAATTAAAAGTGACTTCAAACTAAAATAAACAAGAAAATCAAATAACACGAAAACACTAAGCGAGCTAACTCCCCGACAACGATGCCATTTTGATGCTATACTATCGCTATCTAGTCAAAAACAACTATAATCAAGTTCTAATCACCTTAAGCAAGCTAGGGTAAGTAGGGTGTCGAACCACGAGGAGTATGTGGTCTTGTAAATCCCCAAGCTCGGTTCGCAACATTATCGTTGGATTTACTTATAAATACAGTCTTTAAACGTCAAAACATTTCTTCTCTTCATATTCCAACATCTTCAGTCCAATGCCATGTGTCTCCCTCAAGCTAGTTGCTTTAACCTATTTGCCTGCGTGCATACTAAAAGTCAGCCACGCTGAGTGAGTTCTAGTTAATCAGACATCATACATTACATTCACACATATATATATATATATGTATCCGAAGACACATATTACATACTTAACCTACATACCTTTCATGCATACATACATTTACACTTTTATACTTTCATACTTTCATATTTCATAATTTCTTACTTTCATATTTCATACTTTCTTACTACCTTGTTTTAATACATACTAACACATACATAATTATCTCTACGTTTTAAAGAAAATTTCGCCCTACTTCCTCGATTATTATTAGGGCCTGGTTCCTTCTGCCTCGGATATTATTAGGGTCTGGTTCCCTTCGGGCTCAGTTATTATTAGGTTCTGATTCCCTTGTGCCTCGTATATTATTAGGGCCTTGTTCCCTTCTTCCTCGGATATTATTAGGTTTTGGTTCCCTTATGCATCAGATAACCATACGACCATACATCTGCCTTGGAAATTATTAGGGCCCGGTTCCCTTATTGTAACATCCCAAAATTTTTAAAAATAATATTTAATATATTATTTGTTTATGGTGGAAAAGTTTACTTAAGTTAGTAGAGAAATAATAAAAACAGATGGAAGGATAAGTAGGCTAATTAGATGAAAATAATTATGGAACAAAAAGAAAATATGGGCCTAAGGTTAATGGGCTTAAGGGAGTATAAATACCCCTTAAAACCCTAATCCTTTCCATTTTCACACATCTCTACACCATAGCCTACACCATAAAAAACACACACTTCTCCAATTCTCGTTTTTTAGAAAACCACCCACAAAGACACGACGAATCCCGGAAAATTAACCGTCGGATTGGTGTCAAATTTTAACTGAGTGTTCATGGCATATAAATGAAATTTCTACAGATCAGATCTTCGATCAGAGATCGGGAAGTCTGATTTTTATTATCAAAACCGTAGCAGCTCAAAATGAATATTTACGGCCACTGTTTTGCTTTTCCAGCGACTATAGCGGTGGTTTCCGATGAATGCGAGCTGATGGGTTTGTTGATCGGGGCGAGACGGTTCCTTGGGCGCTTGAATCACTCAAATCTGAGTTCTTTTGATATGGTTTTGGTCTATTCAAGTGATTCGAACATAAACATCAATGGTACGTTTTTGTTAAAAAGGTTTACTTTTCGTGAACGGATTTACATGAAAATTGGTAGGAAGATATATCGGGTCATGATTATTGAAAAGTAATGAAATTGATAGTAAACGGGTTATTTGGTTCGTTTTTGGTAAAACGAGTATCGTTCGGTTTGTGAAAAGAATGGGTAAACGAAGTCGCCTTTGCATGAAACTTAGTAGGATAGTAACTCGGACCTAATTATGTGATAAAAATGTAAACTTAATGATTAAAGTGGACTAAATGAACTCATGAGTATATACGGTTCACTTAGAAACCCTAGATCTAGCCTAAAACAGACGGGCTAGGTCTTAGCCGAAAATGGAAATGGAAACGTTTATGGGTTGATACCAAACCATAATAGGGGTTTAGATGACAAAAAATGTATGGATAACGAAGATAAAGAACCAAGCAGTAACAACCCGTTCGAATACATTGTATCTATTCGCATACATCCATAAACTCGAATACATTATAAGACTCGCATACAATGCTCACACTCGAATACAATCTGGTCATTCGAATACAACAGTGGGACTCGAATACATTGTAAATTCGCATACATTATATATATATATATATATATATATATATATATATATATTCTAATACATTTAAGGATTCGCATACAAAATATATATATTCGAATACATTTAAGGATTCGCATACATTATATATTAATATATATATATATATATATATATATATATATATTCTAATACATTTAAGGATTCGCATACAAAATATATATATTCGAATACATTTAAGGATTCGCATACATTATATATATATATATATTCGAATACACTAAATGGTTCACATACAATATATTCATTCGAATACACTTAAGGACTCGAATACATAGATATATTCAAATACATTATATATGTTCGAATAGAATGGAAGACTCGAATACATTGTTGTATCGCATATAACGCATATTCGCTTACATTGTTGCGAATAGAATGGAAGACTCGAATACTCGATTACACTGAAGGACTCGCATACAATGCACCTATTCGCATACATAGTAGATTTGAATACAATAGTGTGTACGAATACACTATGTATTCGGTACACATGTGTTTTCATACAAGCCCTTTTCGAATACAGAAAAAGGAGAAAGGAAGATTAAGCAAGGGTTGAGCATTCAATTACAAAAGGAAATAAAGAAAGGGATACATTGTATTCGAATGAAATTGTATTCGAATACAAACATCAGTGTTTGAGAGTAAAATTGTATTCTAATATGAATACAATACTTTATAAAGCCATGAGAACAGACCAGACTTAGTCATTTTTAGTGAAACCTGAATAATGTGATTAGGACAAGTATTGATACACATAATTCATATACAGTTAGCCGAGGTCAGTTAAAGAAAGGAATAACCGTGAACGAAGAACGTAACAGGATCCTGGTGAGTTTCTTGCCTCATTCCTTGTTTTGTTTTCAGGGATGTGTGCATACTCGATGTGATTAGTTAATACACTTATCTTAAGTGGTAAGTGTATGCCATATATGATTTATGTGAAAGATATAAATGATTGCTTGTCGGTACGTGAACGAGCTTCGGATATTGCATGTACTGTCTGGTTATAAATAAAGATATGAACGTAATATAATGTATGGATGATATATGTATGTTATGAATGAATATAAAGGGATGGCTAGGTACATGAGAAAGGGACCGAGCCCTAATAATACTCGTGGTAGAAAGGGACCGGACTCTAATAATATCCGAGGCAGAAAAGGGACCGAGCCCTAATAATACTCGAGGTAGAAAGGGACCGGACTCTAATAATATCCAAGGTAGAAAAGGGACCGAGCCCTAATAATACTTGAGGTAGTAGGGTGTAATGTTCTTTAAAACGTATATGTATTTAAAATATGAGTAGATGTTAAGTATTTAAAGAAAGAATAAAGGAAAGAATGAAAGAAAAGGAGAAGGTATATACTCATGTATGTACAAAAGTAATATAAGCAGTTTAAGTATATAATATGTATGTTCGGATGCGTATGTATAAGTATGTGAAAGTATTGTATGTTACTTGATTAACTAGAACTCACTCAACGTAGCTGACTTCTCGTATGCACGTAGGTGAGTAGGATGAGACAGCTAGCTTGAGAGGACACATGGTGGAACAATAAGAAGCTAGCATCTGAAGACCTGTGACGTTTTTATTTAAATGATGTTTATGTTTGAAAGGCAAAATATGTTAATTGAGACAATTTTTTGTAATGATTTGAAATGTTTATTGAAGTTTTAATATTCCGCGAAAGTTTCATTTAACTCTGATATTTAGAATTGTGTTTACGAGTAAATCCAATGTCCATTGTAGGGCACCGGTAACAGGGCCTTACAAGTTGGTATTAAAGCATGAGCTTGAGAAAATTAAGCATCCTACATGCTTTGACTTGAACAGAGAATGGACTTAAGTAAGAAAAGAAAGAAGATGCCAGTTCAAGATAGCCATGTGTCACTCAAGCAAGCTTGGTAAAGGTAAAGTCATGATTAATTGCATGTATAATATAAGAATGTGTAAGGAAGTTAGCTTTATTGCTATAGAAAATAATGTTTGTATACTAGCTTAATTGCTAGGAAAGGAATGTGTGTATGCTAGCTTAATTGCTAGGGATAAGAATGCAGGTTATATGTATGTTTACATGATTGTGTGAGTAGTAGAAACTAGCACAAGTGAAATCATAAAGGGAAGTACGTAGAACATGAGGAGTAATGCAAATAGTTAATAACACTTGGCCACTGTCATTAACTACTTACCTTACGAATCATGTGCGAAATAATTCCTAGAGTGATAACACTTGTGTTTCCTTAGAGATAAGATAAATGACTTCTACAAAAGGGACGAACACAAGGAGGTCGTAGTGGACACTGTGGTAAGACACGTGCCAACCAGACACCCTTTTTGAAGAAGGTGTGAAAGAACGATATAAGAAAGCAAGATGAATCCGACTAATGAAAGTAATGAAGAAGGATCACGCTTGGAGCTTGTAGTCAAATACGCTAAGGGAGTTGCTCAATTGTCACCGAAGCATCAAAGGCAGCCCAACCTGGGAAATCCAAGTGGAAGCAACATGAGAGATGCGGAGATAAGCCAACTAGAATGAGTCAAGACATGTAGTATGCCTGCAATAGTTAACTCCATAAGGTAACTTGCTGGAATCGTGAGTAACGAAGCGAATGATGATAAAAGCAGAGATGATCGAGAAGGACGGATGAATGTCGAGGCATCCTAATTGAAAAGGAATGAAAGGACGAGACTACATAGTGTAGCGAATATGAAAGAAGACGCTAAGAAGAAGGTAGCTGTGTACCTGAGACTATATGGAAGAGACCACTTGCGATACTTTCGTGAAAGTATGAGAATGATAATTGTAAGGTAGAACTAGAGAGACGTGAGTTCCTTGTTACTCTTATTGTTTGACCTTAAGAGAGTTCGATGTCGTAGGTAATGGAATTGCTATTTGAGTCGAGGCTCATATAGCATGTAAGAGTAGGTTTATAAGGTTAAAATCCTTGGATGGTAGTACAGTGACAGTTTATGGTGATAGAGAAAGTTTAGGGCTTAACGTCATTACGATGATAAAATCTGAAGGTTTGATAAGGCGAGGGTGCGGTGCCGACCTGGCGTATGTTGTCAAAGCTACGGCCGAGACGAAAGAAGTGAAAGATGTTCCTATAGTGTGCGACTACCCAGAAGTGTTCCCTAGGGACCTTCCGGGGTTGCCACCGGAGCGAGAGATAGAAATTTCAGATAAATTTAATACCGGGAGCACAGCCAGTCGCGAAAGCACCTTACCGTCTGGCACCATCCAAAATGAAAGAATTGATGTCCCAACGATAAGAACTCCTCGATAAGGGTTTCATAAGACCAAGTGTTTCCCCGTGGGGCGCACTGGTCTTGTTTGTCAAGAAGAAGGATGGAAGTATGAGAATGTGTATAGATTACTTCGAGTTGAACAAGGTTACGACGAAGAATAGATATTTGTTGCCACAAATTGATGATTTGTTGGATCAAATGCAAGGTGCTAGTTGGTCATCGCAAATAGACCTTAGAGCAAGCTATCATCAATTAAAAGTAAAATATGCATGCATCCCTAAAACAACGTTTCCAACACGAGATGAACACAAAGAGTTTATCGTGGTATCGTTGGATTGAGGAATGCTCCAACAGCATATATGGTTATGATGAACCTGGTATGTAGTCCGATGCTGGACAAATCTATTATGGTCTTAGTGGCAATAGTTCTGATTTGTTCAAGAGATAAGTCCGACAATGCCCAACACTTGAGAGAAGTGTTGAAGATGCTGAAGAAAGAGAAACTGCATGCTAAGTTTTCAAGGTGTACCATTAATACATGTCATAGGAGTTTGGATATCTCTTCAAGCAGAAAGAACGGAATATGAGGCAAGATGATGGCTAATGCTGATAAAGGATTATGATTGTGAAATCAAGTATTTCCCTGCTAAGGCTAATGTGATCGCTGATGGACTAAGTCGTAAAGGTGGAGAGGTTGTCATGACGATTAAGTCATATGTAACATCACAAATATTATAATGTTAGATTTAATATTAAATAAAGATTTTATTAAGTTGTCGTGTGTTTAATAATTATTTTAATATTTAATAAAAGTCGTGTTAAGTTATCGGGCGTTAATATTTAACTAATATTAAACATAGAAATGATCATGGACTTGGAATAATTAATAGGATTAAAGAGTAATGGGCTTTAGGTCCATGGGCTTTAAGAGGTATAAATACTCTCTTAAATCATCCTAAAACCCTAACTCTCATTCCATCCTTTCCATAATTCTCTACACACACTCAAACACACACACCTTCCTTACTATACATAAACGGCCAAGAGAAAGAAGAAGATTCGAGGTCAAACGAACGTTAAGCATTAATAGATCTTTAATATACAAGTTAGATCCAAGGTTTAAGATTCATAAACAAGCTATCCGAAACCAAACGAACTCTTAAAGGTATGTTCTTGATCTTAAAGCTTATGTTTTAATAAACGATTAGCCTTGAAACTTGAAACGAGAGTAGATCGGGTATAAACGAACATTAAAGTTGGAAACTTGATGATAAATGGAACTTAACGAACCCAAAATGGAAATGACTCGTTTAAAAGAAACCCTAGATCTAGTTTTGAACGTTTAAGGTTCAAAGATCCAAACTTTATGATTTTTCCCGAGGCAAGTCTTACCCGGGAATGGACACAAAGGCGCTTAAGTGGTAAGATGGCATCGAGTTAAAGTTTTATATGCTAAATAATAATGATAATAATAATAATAATAATAATGGACCAACAGTGGGTGAGAAAAACTCAAACCACCATTGCATACACTGCATACAAATTGAAGAACGATTACAAAGTAACCAGCATACATTGTGTTCGATTTCGATAACGCTCGATTACAATTGGATCTAGAAACGAACAACTCGAATACAATAACTCGATTACAGCTGCCATCGCTCACAATAAAGGAACCTCACTTACAATTAGTCTCGCATACAAACATGAAAAATCGATTACAATTGAACTCACAAACAATCTGAACATCGTTCACAATCTCAATTCGATTACAATACATACAAATACAACTCGCATACAATCTATGAAGTTCGATTACAGTACTTGAATAAATACGTATACAGACTTCGAATACACTAGCAATCGATTACAATTGTAATTGATTCCTAGAGGAACTCGATTACGATTGTTGAAATCGATTACAACCAGATTTCGATTACAAACAGTCTTCGATTACAACCCGTTCGATTACACTGAAATCGATTACAAAGTATACATACATGTATACTCGCATACATTTGACCATCGATTACAACTAGCCTGATCACCCTACTTCGCTTATATTGAGCTTCTATTACAATAGAGACTGTATACCTTGGAGCTGTTTGTTTGAATCGTATACATACACACCTAACTCGCATACAACAGCTAATCGATTACACTGTTATACTCGATTACATTGTAATCGATTTTGGGAGAATCGATTACTTTGGATCGGCTGAAAGGAAAAAGGAGAAAAGGAAATGAAGAAGGAAGAAGAAGATAGTCTGAGATCTGATATTTGATTAAGGCAAGGAGGTTGGGCTGTTATTTGATGCACGGCCCAAACACCAACTCAAGCCCACCTACAAACCCAAATTTCCTGCCTAAGCCCAAATACAAACCCAAACGCCCTAACCAAGCCCACTTACAAAACCGATTTCTAACCAGGCCCGAATATAAACCCGAACCCTATAACACTTAGAACATATGAACTTGATTTCAAAATAGATAGTCGAACTCGTTTACAATGCCTTGGGTTATTTATAACGTAATTAACAATAATAGAAACCCGATCACATTAAGACACGTATACATTATATTTACATATAACTACCCGTGAGTTAGATATGTGTGTGTAAATATACGCACACGCGTACCCACGTCATTATACGTCAAAAGGATAATCTAAGGGGTAAGCTAAAATATTAAAGAAAGGAAAAGGAATATTAAATAATTAAAGTCGTATACACTAGGATTTGTATAAAATAAACTAAGTAATACAACGCCCATAGATTACTCAAGACTTAGCACGGATATTAATACATGTACCCTATATACAGTTAGCAAGGCACAACTAAAGAAGGGAATCACAATAAACGAAGAAAGAAACAGGATTCAGGTGAGTTTCTAGACCCATTTCTTTGTTATGTTTTCGGGGTTGTATGCATACTCGATGTGATTGTTAATACATTTATCCTGAGTGATAAATGTATGCCTTATGTGATTATGTGAACGGTAAGAATGATTGCTTGTCGGTATGTGAACGATCTTCGGATATTGCACGTACTATCAAGTTATAATGCTATGTATGATATATGAATGATATGTATGTATGTTAGGAATGTAATAGATAGCAAGATAGAAAGGGACCAGACCCTACTAATATCCGAGGTAGAAAAGGGACCGAGCTCTTCTAAATCTCGAGGCAGAAAGGGACTGATCCCTAATAATACTCAAGGTAGAAATGGGACCGAACCCTAATAATATCCGAGGTAGAAAAAAGGGATCGGACCCTAATAATATCCGAGGCGGAATAGAATAAAGTAAAGTAGAATTTAAATTATGAAAATAAGAATGAAAGTATGTAAGTACGTATGTAATGTATGTTATGTGATTAACTAGAACTCACTCAGCGTTGCTGACTTTTAGTATGCACGCAGGTGAGTAGGATGAGACAACTCGCTTTAGGGGAACACGTGGCATTGAATAAGAGGCTGGCATCGGAAGACTCAAGACGTGTTATGTTTTAATTATTTAGTTTTTGAAAGACAAGTTGTTTGCTTAAGAAAAGTTTTGGATTGTTATTAAATGTTTTATGAAAGTTTTTATATTCCGCGAATGTTTCTTATTAACAAGATGAATAGAACTATGTGAATGAGTAAATCCAACGTCCAAATGTGAGGTACCGGTAACGGGGCCTTACAAGTGGTATCAGAGTAAAGTTCGAGAGATTTAAGCATTCTACATGCTTAGACTCGAACAGAGAATGGGATTTAAGTAAGAAGATGCCAGTCGAAGAATGCCATGTGTCACTCAAGCAAGCTCAGTAAAGGTAAAGTGTATGGTTAAATAATAAATGTTAATGTTATCTTGATTAATATGGATAGGATGTCTTGCTTGATTGACTGTTTAACTGTTTGAGATTAGAATTAGCACAAATAGACTCACAAAGGGAAGTGTATAGAACACGGAAAGTAACGTGATCAGCTAATCACAACTGGCCACTATTATTACCTGTTAGCCTTACTATCCTTGTACTAAATGGTTCCTTGAGTGATGACGTTTGTGTTTTCCCTTCTAGAATACGATGGCTGGAACGGGAGGAAATGCGGGAACTGGAGACATTGTGAGGGCTGGATGTCGCGCTGGATGTCGTGGCAGGCCTCGTCGTGTCCAAAGACCTTCGGTCGAAACAGCTTCCAACACCGGAGATGAAGGAAGCGCAACTGGAGGAAACCCGAACAACAATGAAGGTGTTCAACTGGATCCCGCGATTCAAGCAGCTATTGTTCAAGCTGTAGCCACTGCTATGAAGAACCTGACTCCCGAAAGAACTGCTCGAAGCATGAAAGAACTGCTGAAGGGGCGGGTGGTGATGGTAGGAGAGATGAGGAATGAGAGAGGGAGGCCTCGAGTGGGGTTAATTCTGTGAAAGTCGATGACAGTAAAAGAGGCCGAGGTGGGTGCAACTATAAGTCCTTCAAGGGTTGTGACCCACCGAAACTGACTGGTTTGGGAAATGCAATCGCTACTCTTCAATGGATAACTGCCATGGACAAAATTATCCGAATCAGCGAGTGCCGTCCCGACCAAGCTGTCGGTTATGCCACCCAATTGTTTGAGGAGGAGGAGATGTATTGGTGGGAATCGATTGAGCAAAGGAAGAGTCGCGAGGAAATCAAGGCTATGAGGTGGGAGGATCTGAAAGAATTGGTTATGAAGAAATTTTGTGCTGACGCCGAGGTTAAGAGGGCGGAGATGAAGTTCCTGAACTTGAAGGCTGGGACGATGACACATCGTGAATACACCATCGAGTTCAACCGAATTTCTAGGTTGGTGCCCGATATGGTCAACACTGAGGCTAAGAGGATCAAGTGATACGTGAGGGGATTGCCACAAAAAGTTCGCGTACTGGTCAGGGAGAATAAACCTGCTACTTTTGAATCTGCTGTTGAACTCGTAGAAATGGTTTATGAGGACCTGGCTGCGGATGATGTTGTTGTGGGGGAAGAGAGGAAAGACAAGAAGTGGGTCGCTCCTGTTAAACGACCCGGTACTCAGTTGTGGAACTCAAAGGATAAGAAACAGAAGGTGTGGGAGAGAAAGTCGTGCAAGACTTGCGGCAAGGCGCATGGTGGTGAGTGCAGATGGGGTAAAGGTTCTGACACTTGTTATAAGTGTGGGAAAAGTCATGCTGGTGAGAGCAAGTTTGGTACGAATGCTTGTTACAAGTGAGGAAAGGTGGGGCATTACGCTCCAGATTGTACCGCAAAGTCCGCATGTTACAAATGCGGTAAGACGTGTCACTTTGCTAGAGAATGTACTGAGGGTGAAGCTGGAGGGAGTGGGAAGAAGAATGCCGAACCAACCAGGCCAAAGACTAGAGCCTACATGCTGACTCAAGAACAAGCTAAACAGATTCTAGATGTCGTCACATGTACATTTCTAGTAAACGGTATTTCCGCTTCAGTATTATTTGATTCGGGTGCGAACAAAAGTTTCGTAGCCACGCCCTTTAGTAAATTAGCTAAATTGAAATGTTGCCGAGTTTCTGAAACTTTTATAGTAGAAACCGCTAGTGACACTTCGGTTAAAATAATGAAAATGGTTAAGGACTGTAAGATAGAGTTAGATGGACATGAGTTCCCTGTTACCTTGTATGTTATGACCTTGGGAGGGTTCGATGTGGTTTTGGGAATGGATTGGTTGTCTGAGTATGAGGCT
Source organism: Bidens hawaiensis (assembly GCF_021521415.1). NCBI lineage: Eukaryota > Viridiplantae > Streptophyta > Magnoliopsida > Asterales > Asteraceae > Bidens > Bidens hawaiensis. The sequence continues at coordinate 20,506 of NW_027497597.1, forward strand.
CAGATAGTGTGTAAGAGTAGAGTGATAAGGTTAAATTCCTTGGATGGTAGTGCGGCGACGGTTTATGGTGATAAGGAAAGTTCTGGGCTTAATGTCATTTCAATGATAAAAGCCGAGGGCTTGTTAAGGCAAGGGTGCGGTGCCTACCTGGCGTATGTTGTCAACGCTACGACCGAGACAAAGGAATTGAAAGATGTTCCTATCGTGCGCGACTACCCAGAAGTATTTCCTGAGGATCTTTCGGGGTTTCTACCGGAGCGAGAGATAGAATTTCAAATAGACTTAGTACCGGGAGCCCAACCCGTCGTGAAAGCGCCTTACCGTCTAGCGTCGTCCGAGATGAAAGAATTGATGTTCCAACTGCAGGAACTCCTTGACAAGGGTTTTATTAGACCAAGTGTTTCCCCGTGGGGCTCGCTAGTGTTATTCATGAAGAAGAAGGATGGAAGGATGAGAATGTGCATAGATTATCGTGAGTTGAATAAGCTTACGGTAAAGAATAGATATCCTTTGCCATGGATTGATGATCTATTTGACTAACTGCAAGGTTCGAGTTGGTTCTCACGAATAGATCTTAGATCAGGCTATCATCAACTAAAGGTGAAGGAGGCAGACATCCCTAAAACAGCGTTTCGTACGCGATATGGACACTACGAGTTCCTCGTAATGTCATTCGGTCTAAGGAATGCTCCCGCAGCATTTATGGACATGATGAATAGGGTGTGTCGGCCAATGTTGGATAAGTCAGTTATCGTTTTCATCGACGACATATTGATTTATTCATAGAGTGAGTCCGATCATGTTGAGCATCTGAGGGAAGTGTTGGAGGTTCTGAAGGAAGAGAAGTTGTATGCTAAGTTTTCGAAATGCGCTTTCTGGTTGCGAGAAGTGCAATTTCTAGGTCACGTGATAAATCCTGAAGGGATTACTGTGGACCCTGCTAAGATTGAGGCGATAACGAATTGGAAGACTCCGCAGAATCCAACTGATATACGAAGCTTCCTAGGGTTAGCTGGCTACTATAGGAGATTCATCGAAGGTTTCTCCAAGATAGCCGCACCGTTAACCGGTATGACCCGAAAGTAGATAGTATTCAGTTGGGGTAAGTTTCAAGAAGAGGCTTTTCAGGAGTTAAAGAAGAGACTCACACAAGCTCCAATCCTTGCTTTACCCGATGGTGACGAGGATTTGGTTGTTTGTACTGATGCTTCGCATCGTGGGTTAGGTTGCGTGTTAATGCAACGAGGAAAAGTGATAGCTTATGCGTCTAGACAGTTGAAAGTCCATGAGAGTACTTATCCGACGCATGATTTAGAACTAGTAGCTGTAGTGCATGCCCTTAAGATATGGAGGCATTATCTGTACGTTACAAAGTGTACCATCTACACAGATCATAAGAGTTTAAAGTACTTCTTCGAACAGAAGGAATTAAACATGAGACAGAGAAGATGGTTGGAGTTGATTAAAGATTATGACTGCGACATTAAATACTATCCTGGTAAAGCTAATGTGGTCGCCGACGCGTTAAGTCGTAAGAATGAGGAAGTCCTTGCAACCGTAAGGTCATACCAGCTGATTATGAATTCAAGTATTTTTGAAGAAATCATCAAAGTGCAGGTAGAGGTGTTACTAGATGATAAGTTAGTGAAGAAAGAAAGAGTTTATGGCCAACAGGATGAGTTGATGGAAAACACGCATGGTGTTAAGACTAGGTTTGACCGCATGTGGATCCCACGCCATGGAGATCTTAGGGGTCGAATCCAAGATGAGGCTCATAAGTCAAGATACTCAATCCATCCAGGAGCTACAAAGATGTATCAAGACTTGAAAATAGATTATTGGTGGCCAGGAATGAAAAACGATGTGGTGAATTATGTTAGTAAGTGCTTAACTTATTTACAAGTCAAAGCCGAACATCAGAAACCTTATGGGAAAATGCAACCGCTTGAGATACCTGAATGGAAATGGGAACACATCACTATGGATTTCGTAACTAAGCTACCTCGTACAGCTAAGCAATATGATACCATCTGGGTGATTGTGGACCGTTTGACCAAGAGTGCTCACTTCTGCCTATGCGAGAGGCTATCTCGTCAGAAACATTAGCAAGCTTGTTCATTAAAGAGGTTTTGACTAAACACGGAGTACCGTTATCGATCGTGTCAGATAGAGATACTTGGTTTACTTCGAGATTTTGGAAGAAGTTCCATGAAGCTATGGGAACGAGGTTGAACATCAGTACGGCGTATCATCCTCAAACAGATGGACAATCCAAAAGGACGATCCAAACCCTTGAGGATATGCTACGTGCTTGTGTTTTAGACTTTGGTGGAAGTTGGTATGATCACCTGCATCTGGCAGAATTCTCCTATAACAACAGTTACCATTCAAGTATTGGTATGCCACCGTTCGAGATGCTTTATGGTAGACGATGTAGAACCCCGGTGTGTTGGGGTGAGATTGGGCAGAAAGAAATGGGAAGTTTAGAAGTGGTTCAAGAAACGTCTTCAAGGTTAGATCAGATTATGGCCAGAATGAAAGCCACGCAAGACAGACAGAAGTCGTATGCTGATAAACGATGACGACCGATTAAGTTTAACGTTGGGGACAACGTGATGCTTAAGGTCTCACCTTGGAAAGGGATTATCCATTTTAGTAAAATAGGAAAGTTGATTCCAAGGTACATTGGACCGTTTAAGATTATAGATCGCGTGGGTGAAGTAGCTTATAAGCTGGATTTACCCGATGAGTTAGAAGGAATTCATTCAACCTTCCATGTTTCTCATATGAGGAAATGTCTAGCTGATGACACGTTTCACGTGCCATTGATGGACATCGAGGTTGATGAACAGCTGAATTACATTGAGCAACCGATAGAGATTGTTGATCGCAAGGAGAAGCAACTTCTTCACAAATTTATACCCTTGGTGAAAGTGATATGGAAGCATCGCAAAGTTTCAGATGCCACTTGGGAAGCTGAGGATGAGATGCGCAAGTTCTACCCTAATCTATTTAAGTAATAGTTAGGTTTCGGGGACGAAACCTGTTTAAGGAGGGATGACTTGTAACATCCCAAATATTATAATGTTAGATTTTAATATTAAATAAAGTTTTCGTTAAGTTGTCCTGTGTTTAATAATAATTTTAATATTTAATAAAAGTCGTGTTAAGTTATCGGGCGTTAATATTTAACTAATATTAAACATAGAAAAGATCATGGACTTGGAATAACTAAAAGGATTAAAGAGTAATGGGCTTTAGGTCCATGGGCTTTAAGAGGTATAAATACTCTCTTAAACCATCCTAAAACCCTAACTCTCATTCCATCCTTTCAATAATTCTCTACACACACTTAAACACACACACATTCCTTACTATACATAAACGGCCAAGAGAAAGAAGAAGATTCGAGGTCAAACGAACGTTAAGCATTAATAGATCTTCAATATACAAGTTATATCCAAGGTTTAAGATTCATAAACAAGCTATCCGAAACCAAACGAACTCTTAAAGGTATGTTCTTGATCTTAAAGCTTATGTTTTAATAAACGATTAGCCTTGAAACTTGAAACGAGAGTAGATCGGGTATAAACAAACATTAAAGTTGGAAACTTGATGATAAAACAGAACTTAACGAACCCAAAATGGAAACGACTCGTTTAAAAGAAACCCTAGATCTAGTTTTGAACGTTTAAGGTTCAAAGATCCAAACTTTATGATTTTTCCCGAGTCAAGTCTTACCCGGGAATGGTCACAAAGGCGCTTAAGTGGTAAGATGGCATCGAGTTAAAGTTTTATATGCTAAATAATAATAATAATGATGATGATAATAACAACAACAATAATAATAATAATGGACCAACAGTGGGTGAGAAAAACTCAAACCACCATCGTATACAGTGAATACAAATTGAAGATCGATTACAAAGTAACCCGCATACATTGTGTTCGATTTCGATAACGCTCGATTACCATTGGATCTAGAAACGAACAACTAGAATACAATAACTCGATTACAGCTGGCATCGCTCACAATAAATGAACCTCGCTTACAATTAGTCTCGCATACAAACCTGAAAAATCGATTACAATTGAACTCACAAAGTATACATACATGTATATTCGCATACATTTGACCATCGATTACAACTAGCCTGATCACCCTACTTCGCTTATATTGAGCTTCTATTACAATAGAGACTGTATACCTTGGAGCTGTTTGTTTGACTCGTATACATACACACCTGACTCGCATACAACAGCTAATCGATTACACTGTTATACTCGATTACAATGTAATCGATTTTGGGAGAATCGATTACTTTGGATCGGCTGAAAGGAAAAAGGAGAAAAAGAAATGAAGAAGGAAGAAGAAGATAGTCTGAGATCTGATATTTGATTAAGGCAAGGAGGTTGGGCTGTTATTTGATGCACGGCCCAAACACCAACTCAAGCCCACCTACAAACCCAAATTTCCTACCTAAGCCCAAATTCAAACCCAAACGCCCTAACCAAGCCCACTTACAAAACCGATTTCTAACCAGGCCCAAATATAAACCCGAACCCTATAACACTTAGAACATATGAACTCGATCGTAAAATAGATAGTCGAACTCGTTTACAATGCCTTGGGTTATTTATAACGTAATTAACAATAATAGAAACCCAATCACATTAAGACACATATACATTATATTTACATATAACTACCTGTGAGTTAGATATGTGTGTACAAATATACGCATACGCGTACCCACGTCATTATACGTCAAAAGGATAATCTAAGGGGTGAGCTAAAATATTAAAGAAAGGAAAAGGAATATTAAATAATTAAAGCCGTATACACTAGGATTTGTATAAAATAAACTAAGTAATACAACGCCCATAGATTACTCCAGACTTAGCATGGATATTAATACATGTACCCTATATACAGTTAGCAGGGCACAACTAAAGAAGGTAATCACAATAAACAGAGAAAGAAACAGGATTCAGGTGAGTTTCTAGCCCCATTTCTTTGTTATGTTTTCGGGGCTGTGTGCATACTCGATGTGATTGTTAATACATTTATCCTGAGTGATAAGTGTATGCCTTATGTGATTATGTGAACGGTAAGAATGATTGCTTGTCGGTATGTGAACGATCTTTGGATATTGCACGTACTATCAAGTTATAATGCTATGTATGATATATGAATGATATGTATGTATGTTAGGAATGTAAGAGATAGCAAGATAGAAAGGGACCAGACCCTACTAATATCCGAGGTAGAAAAGGGACCGAGCTCTTCTAAATATCGAGGCAGAAAGGGACTGAGCCCTAATAATACTCAAGGCAGAAATGGGACTGGACCCTAATAATATCCGAGGTAGAAAAAGGGACTACACCCTAATAATATCCGAGGCAGAATAGAATAAAGTAAAGTAGAATCTAAATTATGAAAGTAAGAATGATATTATGTAAGTACGTATGTAATGTATGTTATGTGATTAACTAGAACTCACTCAGCGTAGCTGACTTTTAGTATGCACGCAGGTGAGTAGGATGAGGTAGCTCGCTTGAGGGGAACACGTGGCATTGAATAAGAGGCTGGCATCGGAAAACTCAAGACGTGTTATGTTTTAATTATTTAGTTTTTGAAAGACAAGTTGTTTGTTTAAGACAAGTTTTGGATTGTTATGAAATGTTTTTTGAAAGTTTTTATATTCCGCGAATGTTTTTATTAACTCTGATGAATAGAACTATGTGAATGGGTAAATCCAACGTCCAAATGTGAGGTACCGGTAACGGGGCCTTACATCATATAAATTAGTTATCACTTCGTATTCATGAGCGAGATCTTTGAGGAACAATAGAAGTTATAAAGGATGAGAGCAAGATGAAAGAGAAATGAATTTTCTGATTACACCGAGATTTGGAAGATAATACTTATGATGTTAAAGTCAGAATTTGGTCACCTAAGGATTCCACGCCATGGAGATCTTCGAGACCAATTCCTGAATGATGCTCATAAGTCTAGATACTCGGTTTACATCAAGGTTGTAAGGACAGAAGTTGATTATAATAAAGGTAAATACTGATGAAAGTGAAACCACTATATAGAAGTCAAACGAAGATGAGTTCATGGTATGTGACAGCTTTGGAAAGACATGATATTTCGCCTACATGGAAAAAAACAAACGCAAGTATTACGAAGGTGAAATCGACAATAAGCAATAAGAAGGTACAAGAAACCAAGGACAAAGGCTGTAAAGACATGCAGAGAAGGCGTAGAGATGGCTTAGACTTATGTTTCTGGAATTAAGTCTTAAGATGAATGATTAGTGTGTAACTAATAATCATGTGATCACTAACAGAGTCCTCTAGAACGGTAAAGATAGAATGGTATTCTAAATGTCCATATGAAGGTCAAGGCATGTCCGGAAAGGAAGTCGGTTAAGATAAATAGTTATGACATATCAGGTAGCCTGATATACAACAACAAACAACAATGGATTCATAGGACAAGGTGAGACTTGCAAAGTCAAGAAAAGGAAGATATATCATCATGGACTTCATGATCAAGCTACCTTAGACAGCTATAACTCATGAACCCTGCGTGTTGATGCAGAGCTGAGAATGAAAGAAGGTTTAAGTGTTAACTTAAGGAGTTCTCCAACAAGTTGTGCAATAGATGTACTTAAGAATTGCAAGAAGTGTTCTACCTTAAGGGATGGACAAAGGGATTTCAAGAAATAATCATTAAGAAAAAACTGGAAATGTTTCCTTACGATCTAAACGTATTGCAAGCATTATATTTGCTAAAGGTTGTGATTGGATGTAATGGTTATTCAGTGCTAAGTGTAATGGTAGTAAGTGCAATGTTTCTATTTAAAGGACAAGAAAGAAGAGTATGCTTGTAGAAGTGATATACTGATATGCACTTGCAAAGTCTGGATAAGGAAGTGTATCATTAAGGACTTCATGGACAAGCTACCTAAGAAAGCTAAAACTAATTAACATCACTCGTTGATTGTAAGACAAAGAATAAACCGGTAAGTCAGGAAGCTAAAGAAAGGATGTGAATACAGGATGTATTCCTTTACAAGGACTAAGCAGGTTTCGGGGAAAAAACCTCTTATAAGGTGGGTAGACTTGTAACATTCCAAAATTTCTAAAAATAATATTTAATATATTATTTATTTATGGTGGAAAAGTTTACTTGAGTTAGTAGAGAAATAATAAAAACAGATGGAAGGATAATTAGACTAATTAGATGGAATTAATTATGGACCAAAAAGGAAATATGGGCCTAAGGTCCATGGGCTTAAGGGAGTATAAATACCCCTTAAAGCCCTAATCCTTTCCATTTTCACACATCTCTACACCATCAAAAACACACACTTCTCCAATTCCTGTTTTTGAGAAAACCACCCACAAAGAAACGACGATTCCTGGAGATCTAACCGTCGGATTGGTCTCAAATTTTAACTGAGTGTTCATGGAATATAAATGAAGATACCTACCGATATGATCTTCGATCAGAGATCGGGAAGTCCGATTTGTATTATCAAAACCGTAGCAGCTCAAAATGAAGATTTCCGGCCACTGTTTTGCTTTTCAGGTAACTGTAGCGGCGGTTTCCAGTGAAAGCGAGATGACGGGTTTGTAGTTCGGGGAGAGAAGGTTCCGTGGGCGCTTGAATCACTCAAATCTGAGTTCTTTTGATATAGTTTTGGTCTATTCGAGTGATTCGAACATAAACATCAAATGTACGTTTTTGGTAAAAAGGTTTACTTTTCGTGAACGGATTTACATGAAAATTGGTAGGATGATAGATCGGGTCATGATTATTGATAAAGTAATGAACTTGATAGTAAACGGGTTATTTGGTTCGTTTCGGGTAAAACAAGTAGTGTTCGGTTTGTGAAAAGAACGGGTAAACGAAGTCGGTTTTGCATGAAACTTAGTAGGATAGTAACTCGGAACTTATTATGTGATAAAAATGTAAACTTGATGATTAAAGTGGACTAACTGAACTCGTGAGTATATACGGTTGACTTAGAAACCCTAGATCTTGCCTAAAACGGGTTTTAAACCTACAAAGGTTCAAGCTTTATGGACAAACGGGTTAGGTCTTAGCCGAAAATGGAAATGGGAACGTTTATGGGTTGATACCAAACCATAATAGAGGTTTAGATGACAAAACATGTATGGATAACGAAGATAAAGAACCAAGCAGTAACAGCCCGTTCGAATACAATGTATGTATTCGCATACATCCATAAATTCGAATACATTATAAGACTCGCATACAATGCTCACACTCGAATACAATCTTGTCATTCGATTACAACAGTGGGACTCGAATACATTGTAAATTCGCATACATTATATATATAAATATATATATATATATATTCGAATACATTTAAGGATTCACATACATTATATATATATATTCGAATACATTTAAGGTTTGCATACAATAAATATATATATATATATATATATATATATATATATATATATATATATATTCGAATACACTAAATGGTTCGCATACAATATATTCATTCGAATACACTTAAGGACTCGAATACATAGATATACTCGAATACATTATATATGTTCTAATAGAATTGAAGACTCGAATACATTGTTGTATCGCATATAACACATATACTCGATTACACTGAAGGACTCACATACAATGCACCTATTCGCATACATAGTAGATTTAAATACAACAGTGTATACGAATACACCAGGTATTCGCGTACATATGTGTTTGCATACGAGCCATTTCGAATACAAAAAAACGAGGAAGGAAGATTAAGCAAGGGTTGAGAATTCAATTACAAAAGAAAAGAAAGAAAGGGATACATTATATTCGAATGCAATTGTATTCGAATACAAACATCAATGTTTGAGAGTAAAATTGTATTCTAATATGAATACAAATCTTTATAAAGCCATGAGAATAGACCAGACTTAGTCATTTCTGGTGAAACCTGAATAATGTGATTAGGACAAGTATTGATACACGTAATTCATATACAGTTAGCCGAGCTCAGTTAAAGAAAGGAATAACCGTGAACGGAGAACGTAACAGGATCCAGGTGAGTTTCTAGCCCCATTCCCTGTTATGTTTTCTGGGCTGTGTGCATACTCGATAAGATCAGTTAATACACTTATCTTAAGTGGTAAGTGTATGCCATATATGAGTTATGTGAAAGATATAAATGATTGTTTGTCGGTATGTGAACGATCTTTGGATATTGCATGTACTGTCAGGTTATAAATAAAGATATGAACGTAATATAATGTATGGATGATATATGTATGTTATGAATGAATATAAAGGGATGGCTAGGTACAGGAGAAAGGGACCGAGCCCTAATAATACTCGAGGCAGAAAGGGACCGAGCTCCAATAATACTCGAGGCACAAAAGGGACCGACCCCTAATAAAACTCGAGGTAGAAAGGGACCAGACTCTAATAATATCCGAGGTATAAAAGGGACCGAGCCCTAATAATACTCGAGGTAGAAAGGGACCGGACTCTATTAATATCCGGGGCAGAAAAGGGACCGAGCTTTAATAATACTCGAGATAGTAGGGCGTAATGCTCGTTAAAACGTAGAAGTATGTAAAGTATGAATAGATGTTAAGTATGTAAAGAAAGAATAAAGGAAAGAATGAAAGAAAAGAGAAAGTATATACTCATGTATGTATGAAAGTAAGATAAGCTTGTTAAGTATATAATATGTATCTTCGGATGCGTATGTATAAGTATGAGAAAGTATTGTATGTTACTAGATTAACTAGAACTCACTCAGCGTAGCTAGCTTTTAGTATGCATGCAGGTGAGTAGGATGAGGCAGCTAGCTTGAGGAGGACACATGGTGGAAGAATAAGAAGCTGGCATCTGAAGACCTGCGACATTTTTATTTAAATGATGTTTATGTTTGAAAGACAAAAGATGTTACTTGAGACAAGTTTTTGTAATGATTTGAAATGTTTATTGAAGTTTTAATATTCCGCGAAAGTTTTATTTAACTCTGATATTTAGAACTGTGTTTATGAGTAGATCCAACGTCCAATGTAGGGCACTGGTAATGAGGCCTTACACTTATGCATCAGATAAACATACAACCATACAATATTTTTACATATGTTTATATATGTTTTCTTGTAAACTTCCAATTCTTTCTACATTCATTCATTATTTCAATATATCACATTCATATATCATTAATAGACATTGATATAGCATATACTTACCACTTAAGGTAAGTGCATTAACTAAACATATAGGAGTATGCACACACCCCCGAAAAACATAACAAGGAAATGGGCTAGAAACTCACATGGGTCCTACTTCTCTAGGTATTAATGGTAACACCTCTCTTCAACTGAGCACGGCTAACTGTTTAACAAATATATGTGTTAATAAATTTCTCTCTATGTAAGCCTTATTACTCAGTCCATCAAGCTACTATGTCCTAAGGCCAAACAAATCGAATCAAATAGGCCAAACGAATCGAATAGCCAAACGGATCAAATCGAGTTTAGCAAACAAATCGAATCAAATATTCAAACGAATCGAATTGAGTATTCAAACAAATCGAATCGAATATTCAAGCAGATCGAATCGAATCTAATATTCAAACGGATTGAATCGAATATTCAAACGAATCGAAATGACTTTTAAAAGAATCAAATCAACTTTCTTCCAAACGAAATTGACTTTTAAACTAATCGAATCAACTTTCTTCCAAACAAATTGAATTGACTTTAAAACAAATCAAATTGACTTTTAAATGAAACGAATCGACTTTTTTTCAAATGAATCGAATTCCTAGAATTCGATTCAAAACTGTTATTCATGCACTTTATGATTTAATCGTTTTCTTTGATCCCCCTACGACTCTTCTTACCAATATAACGAGTTTTGTGTCCTAACAACTTCATTTTCTTCCGTTTACTCAGTCCGAACGTCACCCGCTCGTCCCAGTTTGCACCCACTAATTCATTTACCATAAATTTTATGTTTTCCTTACATCTCATGGTCCAATTTGCTTTCATACTCATTTGCATGGCAAATGACCTCAAACACTTAACTTTTTCATGAACCGAACATTACTCATTTTACCCGAACCGAACCAACTAGCCCATTTACTAAAAAGTTCATTACTTTATCTATAATCATGACCGATCTACCATCCTACTAAGTTTCATGCATTTTTGTACACGAAAAGTAAGTTTTTTTTTAATAAAAACCTACATTTGAGGTTCATGTTCAAAATCACTCGAATAGGCCAAAACCATATCAAACGAACTCGGAATTGAGTGATTCAAGCGGAACGGAACCGCCACGCCATGATCTACAAACCCATCAGCTCTTCGTCTCCGAAAACAAACGCTTAAGTCACCTCTGATTTAAGATCCAACTTGTGGAAATCTTCATTTATATGCTATGAACACTCTGTAAAAATTTACGACTGATCCGACGGTTAGATTTCTGGGAATCGTCGGGTCTTTGTGGGTTGCTCTCTTAAAAACGGGAATTTGGTAAAAAATGAGTTTGGAAGCTAGGATGGTTATAAATGAGATGGTTGCTACATTTATAGAAAGAGAGTAGGGTTTCATGTTTAATTTTTCATCTAATGAAATTTAACACCCTCATACTTTAGATAATTACGTTTATCTTTTATACTTCATTTTAACCCCGATTCATTTAAAATGTTAAACGAAATTTGGGATGTTACTTATAAGAGGTAACATCCTCGAAACCTACTTACTCCTTCTAAAAGGAATACTTCTTGTATTCACATAATTTCTTGAGCCAGAGTAGCTTCCTATCTTACCGGTTTTAGCTGTCCACGGTAGCTTGTCCATGAAGTCCTAGATGATACGCTTCCTTATCTAGACTTAGCAAGTCCCATCATTTACTTAAGCATGCTTTTCTTTCTTGTCCCTCAAATAGAAACATTTCACTTACTATCACAACACTTGACACTGAATGACCTTCTGTCCAATTACAACCTTTAGCAAATATACTACTTTGCAATACATTCAAAATATATTAATTCCATAAAAGGAAATATTTCCAGTTCCTCCTTAAGGATTACTCCCGAAATCCCTTTGTATATTTCTTAAGATAGAACACCTCTTACAATCCTAGAGCACAATCATGACATAACTTTACGGAGAACTTCTTAAATCACCATTTAATTATCCTTCCATTTTTATCTCTTTACTAACATAGGGTTCATGAGTTGTTGCTGTCCAAGGTAGCTTGGTCATGAAGTCCATGTTGATACATCTTTCTTCTCTTGACTAATCAAGTCTCGTCTCGTCCTCTCTATCTATTGTTTGTCTACAGCGGCATATCAGGTTGCCTGATATATCATAACTATTTATCCTAATAAACTTTCTTTCCAGGCATGTCCTGACCTTTATATGGACATTTATAACACCATTCTATCATTACCGTTCTAGATGACGTCTCACTCATGATCACATGTTTATCAGTCACAACACTAATCATTCGTTTTAATCTCAATCCGACTAAACATAAGTCTAAATCGTCTCTACACCTTCTTTGCATGTATTTCTGTAACACCACGTAAAAATCCATCATAGAATTAACCAAAAAAGGCCTAACCAATAAAGTACAAGGGCTGAAAATGAAAATTCTGATCTTCAAGATCTTCGCGTAGTGTTAAGATCTCAGCTTAATGATGTTAGAGCACGCTAAGATCTACAAACAATAACCGACTTAAGGACTCGTTAGAGCTACGCTAACGGACAAAACGAGCTCTTAGAGCTACGCGAAACCTTTCTAAGTAATCGGAGACACGTGTCCAACCACATGCCAACACGTGGGAGAATCAATCTTAGCACAGCAGGAATATCACAAACAAGATCTTAGCGCCGCGCGAAGGAGTCAGTTTTCTCCTACAAATAGGGGTGCTACGGGATTGAACCTCTCCATCCCAAGAACACACTCATTTTCACATAGTTAACTTAGATATCCGTCGCAACTTTCCCGCCAATTGAAAACTCTTTTTCTCGAAGAACGTGCAAGAAACGAAGTTCTGAAGCCCCGTTAAAGTGCAACTGCTTTTATTCTCAAAACCCTACCAAAGATTTGCTGCTCTTTGTATTAGAATTAGCATTCCGAGTGCTCACATTAAGGTAGGGATTATGTTTAAGTTATTTAAGTTATATCTTAGACATTAAGACGAGGCTATTGCCTTTAAGTTTGAAAATATTTTGTAACATTAACAAAGGGTTGCATAAACGTTACTTCTTGACTAAGATATGTTAACAAAGTTGTATTTTGAAGGGCATGTAGTAACTATAAGGGGGATATCACTAGTAGTGAGTTTCTAGCTAAATGAAAGTAACTCGTATAAATCCCAATCAACCGCGGAACTCGTTTACTTAACTAGATAAACACACCAACGTGTTAGAACCTATTAAGCCAAAGCATGGTATATCAAACATCACATTAAAACAAGTTTTTTTCATTCAGAAACAAAGTTGAAAACTTTATCAAGGATAAGCACAAGAGCAATAGCTTAATCAAGAAACACCATCCAATATTCAAGAACCTATTTATGTATAGGTTAACATCATTCTCATTCACAATCAAGAAGGTTTTCAAGCGCACACTGACGGTACAGGTGAATACGTTAAACCTTTACAAACACTCAAAACATATTTATACTCTAATAAATGAATAGGTTGTTTATCTTAAAGAGTCAGTCCAACGAGTACATGAGATTATGTGATCTCTAAAACATTAAAATATAAATTAGACAATAAAAAAAACTCAGATCAATTACACATGTGTAGCATAAACAGTCAAAGGCTACGTGACCGCGGGCTAACATTCATAATTAATTCTCCATTAGGGGCTACGTGGCTCGGGAAGCACTTTTGTGTGTGTAGGTTAGTGTTACAAATCCCGGGAACGAAATACTTTCTTCTGAGTTTGTACAGAAAACTATATTTGTATTGTAACTGTACTTTAAATATTTTTAGAGTCATACGTATTCACCAACACATAGCTGACGTATTTTTCCTACCAATTGCAGGTAATTAAGTATTGATAAGCAATATCAAGGATTGGAGTCATCATGGAGATATAAGATCGCATTACAAGATCACTCAGTTTTTAATAATGAAATCCTTGTAATATAAACAAGTATTTGGTAAACGAATACTTGGGTATTTATTTCCCAATTAAATTTTCAATGCAAATTAATATTTTAATCAACCTAAAAATCTTCAGCTAAAATTAACCCATAAACTCTGATATATTTACAAAACAGGTACCAACTCGTGGTCACACTTCTAGGCCCTAAGTCGGGGTGTGACAGGTTGGTATCAAGGCCATCGGTTTTAGCGAATTAGGTATTAAACTTATTACATAAGCTTACACCTTAAAGTTATTATTATTACTTTGTAGGGATAAGATAGGATTGGTAACTTCATATCCCTAAATCTAACTAGTGTAGATGTCTTAGATAACCTATCTTGGTCATAAACGCCGGGTAGCTATACGATCTAAGCCAACACCTATTCGTGAACCATCCGACATGGAACACAACAATAGTTATTACACCGATTTCTTTTGTCAAAACCAACCGATAATTCCGACGCTACCTATTGGATTCAACCGGTATATCTCCCGGAAAGCCAACAAATGCCAATCGAAATATTCAATGACACTATTGAAAACATTCCACAATATCATCCGTCAGAAATCCCTCCGTATCACCCTTCTGAAGAACTTGAAGTTCAAAGTAGGTTCAAACAAGAAACTAAATCTGATTCATCAAGTAGGATGGATTGTTATTCCGATCAAATCAAATGGCATTTTGGATCACCACCACCAAATTATTAATACCAGGCTCCACAAACTATAGTAGGACCTAGTCGAAAACGAAAAATGAGGGTTACTATGCCATATGAGAAGATACCATTTCAAATGCCAATCAATGATCCTTTGAACCAGAAGAAGAAGATGAAGAAAATTAAAATCCTTATTCTCCACCATATATAGGACCAATGCTCTTTTACCACAAAAAATATATATATATACCCACAATTTCCAAAAAGCGAATGAAATTTGGCAAGAAGCTAATCTTATCGAGAAGTTTTATACCAATAATATTCCCGATGAGGAAATGCACACATATATTGCTAATCCACAACTATACCCAAGGGAGAATGCATATCTCTTCCCAGCTGCATCTGCATCTACGGGATATCCTAACCCACCAAATGTGGTGATGGATGGGCTGAGGAATGAGAAAGTTGAAAAGAAGAAAGTAGGGAAGAAAATTATCAAAAAGTGTGACAAAATGAAATGTCTCGTTCAGAAATGGATTAAGTATTAAGGATAACTTAGTGATTAAGAATCGTTGTTTGATGTTTTCTTCTTTCATCTTAAATAATGTAATATAAGACAGTGTGTTTCCTTTTTTTTAAATTAAAACATTGCCTTATTCATTTACAGTATGTCTGGAAAAGAGAAAGCTAACAGTGATCCTGAAATCCAAGTTAACAACAAGGAGAAATCTGTTGAAGAAAACATTCAAGCGATATTAAAAGAATATGTTCTTGGTAATCGTGATTTAATTAAAGAAGTCGTAAACCCGCTCATTGACCTTATGAAAAATGATCCAAGTAGGAGTGCCTCGCATTCTAACAAAAGACTTGTTCGAAGTTAAAGTGAAATTGTAAGTTCAAAAAGAGAAACAAAGAAAGAAACTGAAAAAGAAAGAAAGTGGTAAAATGGAATCGGAAAAGAAAAAGGAAGACGGTGATCAAATCTCGACTGTTGAAAAGGAGCTTCGTGACAAAACAAAGAAACTTAAAATTCAAGAGGGTTGTGATTTCATAGTTTTCAAAGTCTATAACCCCAAAGAATTTCATGGTGATAAATGAGCAATTCTTACCCTTCGATGGTTGGAGGAAATGGAATCAATAGTAATGATTAGCAAGTGTACCGAAAGAGAGAAGGTTCAGAATACCTCCCAGATGTTT
The DNA here is from genome assembly GCF_021521415.1 of Bidens hawaiensis. Classification (NCBI taxonomy): domain Eukaryota; kingdom Viridiplantae; phylum Streptophyta; class Magnoliopsida; order Asterales; family Asteraceae; genus Bidens; species Bidens hawaiensis. The sequence goes on from NW_027497597.1 coordinate 36,553, forward strand.
AAGGAGAGACGTTAGAGTGGTGGAATCCCTTATTGAGGTTAAGGGTAGAAATTTTGTACAATCTAGAATGGAAAACTTTCAAGGAGATGATATTGAAGAATTTCTATTCGATCCATGAAGTGGATCAAATTCAAACAAAGTTATGGAACCATAAAATCATAGGAACAAATCTCAAGGAATACAACACCATATTCCTTTAATACCATAGAATCGTTCCACACCTAGTCACTCCTGAATTCAATAAAGTGACTCGTTACATTTATGGACTACTTATTGAAATACGTGACTTAGTTCGTTCCCACATGCCATCTACAACTGAATCTGCTATGGAGTTAGCTGGATATCTGATGGATGGTATGATTCGAAATCGAGATGAGAAGAAGAAGGATGATGGAAGGCATACTATTGGAGGAAAGGCGAGGAAGGTTAAGAAGAAAACGGAAAGAACATTTATGTATAACCATCCTTAAAAGACTTGTCGGAGGAGGCATTATGGAAGGTGCCAACAACCCTTGAACACTATCACAAGCAATTTTTGTAAAAAAATGGGTCATTTTAAGGCTGATTGTAAAAAGAAATCAGTAGTTTGTTTTGACAGTGGAGAGAAGGGGCCCTTTAGTACCGAGTGTCCGAAAAAGAAACCAGCAACAACAACAGCAGGTGTAAGTGGGAGTGGTGTCAAGGCAGATACCAAAAAGGGAAATGCTCGCGTCTTCTTGCTTGATACATAGAAGGTTGTGGATATACCTGACGTGATCACTGATATGTTTCCTAATCAAAAATGTTTATGCTAGAGTTTTGTTTGACTTAGGTGCTAACCAAGGTTTTATGTATTATAAATTTTGTAGTCCATTAAATGAACCTCTAATTAAGTTAAATAATCATTATGAAGTAAAAACCGCTGACGGAAATTTGATTAGAATAACTGAAGCATTAAATAGTGCAACAATTTTTTTAGCCGATCACATCATACTTGTATGATTGTTACCCATGACATTGGCAGGTTTTGATGTAGTCTTAGGTGTGGATAGGTGAGAGAGCCTGATTGAGCTGATAGGAATCAATTCATATTGTATCTATATAGAGAAGAAGAAGTCCATTCGTTATACATACCATAACGAATGAGACTCATTCTTCTTCAATCCCTATATTAACTTAACAGTATAGCGAATGACTCATTCGCTATACCTCATTCGTTAACATTCCATAATGAATGGTACAATAATAGTAATGATTAGGCACATTCGTTAAACATCCTTAATGAATGGCTAATAAAGATAACATATGGGTTCATTCATTAAACATACTTAACGAACGATCAGATAAACATAACGTATGGACTGGTTAAAAGACCAAAATGGCTTTTACATTAATAATATAAATTACAATAAATACAAAGACCGAGACGACAAAAACAATGCACTAACAAACTCCCCTTCATCTCGTGCTCTTTGTTTTTTATCAGCTGAACCTCTTAGTCTTCATGTCTGCACAGCTATGAACTCCAAACGCATTGCAACATGCACAACACGTTGGAATTGCATAGCACAATCATAATCTTCAATCTCAGAAAACCAGATCACATTCTTAAATAACGCATCTTTGTCGGACTTCAATAAGTTAACTAGCCACATCGGATCGATCACCCGTATAAACTCAATCTTCAATCCAGTACCGAGTATTATAACGGCTTCACCAGTGCGGTTATCGTAATACCACATGTTGAATGTCTTGTAAACACTTAGTGAAAACGTCTTTACATGCACTCTTTTCATCGTTCGTGGTGGCTTGACCTTCATCACAAGCTTCCTCCAACCATTCCTTGGATCAATCTCGTCGATGTACTTCCGTGTAGGAATTTGTGGTTTGAAGAACTTGAACTTGTGATGTACTTCGAACAATAAATGACGATAGAACCAATATGCCATCTCGCTTTTCCCGCAATTGACAAATGACCTATTTGCGAGTGTACGGACGTCTCATCTTGGTAAAGTAAGAGCATCTGCAATGTGTTGATAATATTGCACACCATTTTCCCACTTTATTATGCATACCTTAAGATCAGAATCGTAGAGCCATGAAATGATATCACCTTTGAAGGTCTTCGATGCTTCGAAAGTCGTCTTTTGATGAGCTGTTGCACATGCTTTGACCTCTTTCTGATTTTCTTTATCAGTATACCGATAAACCTCAATAAGCTTAGACATTCAAGCTTTGTTGCGTACCTCAAACGTGTCCTCAAACGCTGGGTCATTCGAATATGCTTTATCCCTCAACCCTGATCTTCCTTCAGATACTTCATCTTTCTTCTTCTCGAGATGCTCTTCAGCAGCTGGTACATGTTCATTCATGAAGAATGGAATACAGTGATCAACATTGGTACGTGTGTATAGATCAAGATACTCCTCTGCTATCATATCCTCTACCTCAACATCTTCATAATTAAACGACGTATCCCGATATGGGATACTTGTGTCAAACCGGACTTCATCATATCAATTACTTCTACATCCTCCTCGTTTTCCAACACATCCAATTCCTCGTCGTTCAGACCAAGCAACAACGAATGTTGGTCTCGAGACAAGAAAAAGTCCACAAATTCCCCTTCCTCAATCTCGTCATCGTTTGTCGAACTCATGACAACACCACACTCGTTTTCCATAAATAAAATGGTGTTCGCCTTAACAGACTCAATGGGCTACACGTTAGTAGTGTCACGATAGATTATTGCCCTCAGTCTCAACACCTGCAGCAGATGTACTTGCATGTTGTTTTTGCCCACTGCCACCCGTACCTGCATTGAGGTCTTTCTCATCATCATTGTTATTTACTTCTTCAACATAACATCTTTGCACGTTAGTTGAAGAATAATGTTTTCCTGCTCTTCAAGCTTCTCCCCCTGAGCATCAACAATTGCGTGAAGTTCATGAATCTCTCTTTGACAGTAAGAGATGTGGCTCACCATTCTACATTGGTCCATCCTCATTTGATCTTGCAACTAACGATCAGCTGCCATTTTCCTGGAGGTGGATCAAGCTTAACAACATATTCATTTGTTGTGGAACAGTCAAAGTGTGAAATGAAGGAGCCACTGGCTGCACTGGACCTTGAGGATGACTAAACCTCATAAATTATAGAGCCGACAATTGCATAGGCATTATCATTGGTGCAGGGGATGTAGAAATCGTAGTGATAGGAGAGGTCGACATAGGCGACATCATCGATTGAGGAAATGACACAAATCGTGGATCAGATGATGTCGTCGTCATAAGCGTAGTAGCCGGGGTACTAACAAAAGGAGATACCACTGGTACTTTTTGAGGAATTGACGACCTTGATTCGAAAGGACCATTCTCTACACCATTGCCCCTATGATACCTCATCTGATCGAAAGAAGTTGAAAGTTTAGACCGGTTGAAGACATAACAACCTTTGAAAGACCGGTGATTGAAGTAAACTATGTGAATCCTAATTGTGCTCCCATACTAGTCACATTGATAAATGAAGATGGGGGAAATAGTGCAAGTTCTGGAAAAAGAAAGGTGAGTCTGGAAGACCTTGAGCAAAATTTTATGAAATGGCCTTGTATTCGGTCTACGTGAGTATTAACCTTGATAAATAAGGTATGGGGCCGACATATCACTTACTGAGCTTACACGGGAAACTCGGTGGGAAAATGTTCAGTTCACCCCCGATCAACATTTGGCGCTTAGAAAATAAGAAAGAGTGTGTGGGTTCGACGTGTTATGCTAGGAATTCTGAAGATAAATATGCATTCACACTAGCCCGCTTTTGTTTATCGGACATGCTGAACATGAAGACGGAAGTAGAACCGAGGCGTGTCAACTACTGAGCTTTTATAGGAAACTCAGCAGGTAAATGTTCCATGAGACCACCATAACTGCCCAATCAGGTATCGGTCCCGCTGAAGACCTTAACAAAAACTTAGCGCTAACATGGAGGCAACCTGGATTTTATTTTCAATTTGTATTTTATTTTATTTTTTGTAGTTAGGTTAACCGTTTTATTTCAAGCGTACCACTGTAGCAAAAGTCAAGTGTGGGGATGCTACACATGGAAAAGTTGGAGTTCGCAATGTTTCGGTAAATAATCATCTTGACATGAGTTGCAGCTACCCAAGGCCGTTTAGAGATTTGAGGAGTCGGGTTCATTTTAGAGAAAGCACGAGTATACTTGGGTGGCTTATTTGCTTATCAGGTGATTTTGTTTTCATAATTATTTTTGTTATATTAGTTTTATTGTTAAAAGTGTAATTGTATAAATTGTCAGGACCATCACATTAAGCCCGGTTTTAGAATTTATAATTAGTCAATTTTACCCGGTCCTCAATAATATATTTTTATTATTAAATTTTAAACATTTAAGACGATGTCAACCTTAAGTGTGGGGATGGTGGTGAAAGTAAAATTTTTTTGCCATAGAGTGCCTTGATTGTTTGCAAAAGCCAGAATTGTAACTAGTTGATTGCTATTATTAATTCCAAGTAGAGGTCATGGTCAGATTTTAAACTTCTCAAAAGTCTTCCCATTCAAATGTTTTTCAAAAAGAAAATTAAAATGAACCGTTTAGATGGGGATAACGAGTCATTGGGACGGGTACACATGCTTCATATCGGCAGCCTAATTCCTCCGGTACGTGTGTGAGATTTGTTTTTATAATATATAGTATATACACATGTCATATGAGTGCCATTATATAGAATAACTAGTATGTCCATGATATCTAGAACTTAGGTGTCTCATGCATTTCGAGATCTTAATACCACTACCTGTATAGAGAAATAGGATTGTAGAAACCCACTTTATATTGGCATTAAAAAAAATCCCTACCCTACATTATCCCTTAGTAGCCAATTGTTGCCTTTTCCATTTTATTTATTCTCTTTAACCCACATTACAAGTCGTGTTAGCCTTGGCCTTTAATTTTAACCCTGTGGATGAAACCCGGTATGTTAGAGTTGCATATAAGTTGTGTGTCGAGCATAGTACACAATGTACGTATGTCTCTGGTTAGTTGTTTGAATATATTGATGTTAGTGATTAAAAAAAGACGAAAAATCAAAGAAAAGCTCAAAAAAAAGTCTTTGTTGCGTTAGTATCGTTTGTAAATAATAATCAGTGAGTGTTTGTTTATTTGTTTGAATAAATTGAGTTTCATCCACCATAAGTCACTAAATAAATACGCTTTCACACCCTAACCTAAGCCACATCAAAACCCTTAGTTCTATTCTCTATGCAACCAGTGGGTAATGGGTGGAGATATGACATGCTTCCAAGCTTATTGTATTGTGTTCATACTTGGAATAGTGGGCAGAGAGATAGTAGCACATTTTTATTGTTCCAAATATTAAACCGAGATGAGAGATGTTATATTATGAGGGGTATGAACATGTGTGCCTTAACCGGAAACAAAGTACACTCGTTTGGCGGTTCCATAATTTTAAAATGTATCATTAAATTATTTGGTGGGTTATCAACCTTGACAGTGTCAGTTCTTGGGAATTGGGTATGACCTTATACCTCACTAGTATTAATACTGATAAATGATGAACCATCAATTGAGGTGTATGTGTTGCATGAGAGTTTGCTTGAAGGCAAGCAAACGATAAGTGTGGGGATGTGATGTGTGGGTAAAAGAATGTGTTTTAAGGGTTTAATCTCGTGTACGTTAAGTGCTTTTGTATATCAAACATGCGTACTTTGAGTGGTTTTATGTTTCCAGGTGCTCAGAGCTTAAAGGAACTTATTTGGAGCACTTAGGATGCCAAGGAATTGAGTTACAGGAAAAAGGAAGCACTCGGGGGGTGTTCGGAAGTGATTCGTGCGCATCTAATGTACAAAGGGCATATCCGAGGCTAGAAAATGAGTTACGGAACCCATAACATATGAATTTTGGGTTTCTCGACGGGAAGAGTATGAAAATGCTATAATGGGATCTGTAAAGCAGGGCTTAAGGGTCGTAGCCTACGGCCCTGGCGTAGGCTACGGTGACATGGCCGTAGCCTACGTCCAGGTCTGGCGAGAATTGTGTTTTGGGCTTGTTTTCTTCCATATTTAAGTCGGGATAAACCCTGAATCGATTATTCTTGATATCCTAACATCCTTGGATGATTTTGGAGCCATCATACACCATCCTAACAGCGACCGATCACCATAATCATCTATGCTTTCATCCTTCCACTCCATAATCAAGCTTATCAAGATGAAAATGCAAGGCTAAACCATTTGTAACCATCTCCGGGGGTAGGGTTGTGATTGTGGTTAGACTTTTGATGTTTTAAACCTTGGTATTGGATTTGGATTTGATTAACTTTTGATGTTTGTTTGTGCATTTAAACAGTTTTTAGTAATTGAATGCTTTGAGGTTTTATCAGTTATTTGATTTGTGGTCATCAACTTTTTTGAATAGGTTCTTAGAGTCATTGGACCGTTTATCTTTAACCATTAAGTCGATTGCATTTATCAAACCCTAAAACTAGTAATCAATTATGTTATTATTCATCCAAGTTTTATCAAGCAGTAAGACTAAATATTTAGTCTTTTGATTATAGGTGTAACCAAACGAGTTTTCCAAATATGTTTAATTAATTGGTCTAGTCTGCTTCACAACCTGAAACCTGGAGTTGGTTATCTTTTTCTCAATTGTTTTACAACCAAACATTATTTAAACCGCATGACACCGTCTGTCTGCCTTAGTTAATTAATTACTGAATAATAAACATAACTTGCACTTTTCACTGATTCCCTGTGAATTCGAAACCTTACTTTCCCTTGATTGTAAAGGTTTTTTTTAAATGTTTTTGATTAACCTTTCGACATCGAACACTCATGTGGTCTATCTTCACGTACAGAATTAGAATCATCATGAATCCAACGATCACTATATGTACATTCATAATTAGGCCTTGCCAAGTGGCCAATTAAACGCTTAAACCTTGGCCTGTCCACACCATTCTGTTTATGATACGTCTTCATACGCTTCATCATATCTTCAGTCATGTGTTCCAAGACCATTACATCACTCATCAGTGTCTGGTCAACAACTAGATCAGGAACCAGATCATTGATAATCAACTGCAAGAAGCGCGGATACATTAGGAACTTATTCTTGCGATGACGAACCATGCATTTCTCCTTCAGATGATAAATAATCAGCTCAAAGAAGTTTAAGGGCTTGTTCAGTATCAATGCAACAAAAGCATATTGCAACAAGATTCGGCATTCGTCATATCCACCCTTACGTCCACCAAGGCCATGAATGAAGCAGGTACTTGTATTGTTCGCACAGGTATGCCTTGTTATTTTGTGAACGGTCAAGATCGGCTTTATAGAATAACCTCAGAAATAAACCTATGATCAACGTCTTGTCGAACTCACATGGATGATCAATCGTGTCAGAAAACCGAAGGACTCGACGTATCACGTCAGCATCAATCTTGATAGTCTTTTTCTGCACCTCGGCAACGATGTGCTTCTCAGCATAAACATAACGAGCACCGTCCCAGAACGGACGAATCATGCTGAAATGTACAGGGACATTAGCGGATATAGCATAGTGAATACGTGAGCAACGTAAGAAAGAAATTACGTCCCCAAAGTATCACGGCCCATAAAATCATCTTGCAGAAATGCACAGATGTTGTGTTTTTTTTCATAAGCCAGCTCAGCTACAACACGTGCAGCTTCTTATGGTGCTTTAGGTTGTGGTTCTTGTGGTGCTTGAACCTTTGGAGCTTGTTGAATAGCATGGTTTTCTTGAACATCAGGGTTTTCCTGTGCAGGAGCATCAACCATATGTTCATCTACCATTTCTGAAACAAATACCCCAATATTATAAACCTTTCTAAGTTTCACCAAAACTTAGAAAAATTATAGCATTTTGTTTAATATAACTTAGCTTATTCGTTATAACGAATGAGACGATTCATTATCATATTAGTAACAAATAGCTGAATAATAAATGACACAGTAACGAATCAGTCCATTCGTTACATATTCAAGACGAATGAGGTGTCATTCGTTATCTATTCAAGGTCAAATGAATTTACCTATTCGATATCTAAGTAAGCCGAGTGGGTTCATTTGGCCACTGTAGACACGAATAAGCTTTTATTCGTTATACCTAATGAATAAGCAAGATGAATATCAAAGTTTGACACTCAAATAGTCAAGGTCAAAATTAATTCGTCATAATCAGTCAAACATGCAGTTTTAAAATTGCAATTGGATTGAAAACAAAATGAATCGATGTAAAACTTATAACATTAGACTCGCAACATCATCGCTAATCAACCCTTATTGACAGCTTTAAAAAATATGAATGTTTAATTTGTTCATTGATTATCACATTATCAGTTTATTGAAGGTCCTAATTAATCCCTCAAATGTCTATCAGTTTTGACGAAAATGACTTCGTTGTGTTCGTCTATACCTTGTGAACACGAATTAATTGATGAAACAGAGTTTAATTAAGGTTAAGATTTCTGGAAAATTTCTGCAGAGTTTCGTTTAGGGAGTGCAATAATCGAGGAAGATGAATGGGTCATTTGTCTACCACTATGCATTATATCTTATCAGATCTGCAGGCGCCCTTAGACGAACGAAATGAGCTTATTCGTTAATTCAAAATTAATGAATGGCCTTCCATTCATTTAGTCTTTCGTTAACAAAAATTAACGAATCAACTTTAATTTAGAATCATAACGAATAGCAGACTATTCGTCCTTCATTAGTTATCAGACCAACGGAAGCGAATGAATGTTAACGAATGGTTACATTCGTTATCAATTTTCATTGCGAATGACCTTCATTTGTTAGCATTTAAGTTAACGAATGGGTTCCATTCGTTACAACAGTGTAACGAATGAGGTGTTAAATAACAAAGTAAAATGACATCTCATTTTAACTTTCCAATGGATAAATATGTATCAAAACCCCGTGTTTTGATGAATTTTACCTTAAAAACATTTATCACTAGGGGTAAAAACCAATACCTTAACTTGTTTTACGATAAAAACAGATAAGTTATAGAGAATTAACTTAAAAACATGGTAATTTTTTTTTGTATTTTCTTTTTCAAATTTACCCTTTAGCTTGGAAATCAAAAATAAAACAGAAACAAATATAATAAAATATTTTTTGGATTTTGAATATTTTTGAAATAAAAGCAACATTAAAACTAAGACAAATATGAAATCTATTCTATGAAAGCAGTACATATTTTTGTGAGTTGAGCAGAGAATCATATTGACCAAATCGTCATTCCACCATAGTTTTATATTTCAGCTTTATTATGACTGGTGTTAAGTAGTCATTGGTATTGTTGTCCCCTTAAACTTTAACAACAAATGTTTCTGAAATTTCAGTGATATAATTAAATTTGTTCAATTAAGCACGAATCATAAGTGACCCCCATCTTTCAGACATAATTGAAATATCTCATACAATAAGCTTATCATGTATGTCCTTTTTCTTTACTGAAAACTATGCAAAAATAACAAATAGAAAATAAAGCAGAAGTTTAAAATTTTCCGTTAAGATCAGTATTACTACACGCGGATATAGTTCCATTTTAACAAAATAAACAGATAAAATAAGTTGAAATTGTACAGGCCTTAACCTCTAGTTCGATAAATTGCTTTATTATATACGCGGAGAAGGTCTAAGGCTTGTACAAAATACCAAGAAAATAAAGCAGAATATTTAGGTCTTAACCCTCATATCAGTATTCCTACACGCGTTGAGAGTCCAAGACTTGAGCAAAAAGAAAGAAAAAAATAAAGTTAAATTTCTTTGCAAAATGAAAAGAAAAATAAGTTGAATTTCTTAGCAAAATGAACGCATGCACACACATCAATCTTTAAAACATTTTGAGACTTAAAACAAACATTAACCATACTTTAAGATGTTAATCCACCAGATTCGGGTAGCATTTATGTTTATATCACTTATTTTTTCTTACTTGCTTGTTTTAAAGCCTATCAATGCACTAATACAATTAAGCACACAACCTTTAAAGCTTATTTCTTACTGGATTTGGGACTAGATGACCAATGTACTATCATTTTCTCTTTTTGCTTCAAACTAATTTCGAGGAGCATAATTTTTCAATGTTTTTGGATTTTGAAATATTTGAATGTTTTTGGATTTTATCTGTACAAACTAAAGCATTATTTTTTTATATTTTTCCCCTTTCTCCCCCAAAAACCAAAATATTAAACAAAAAAAAAATAAAAACATGAACTATACAAACCAAAAGTGATTATCCGAGCTTAAGGATATCAGTAAGAGTTTTTAAACCATTTAAACCAAGCAAAAAATTTAAATCTCGTTTTATCAAATGTTTTGGTAAAAAGGTCCGCCTTCTGATAATCCGTGTGCACCTTCTCTATGTCGATTAATTTCTTTTCATAGAAATCACGAATAAAATTATATCTAATATCAATGTGTTTCGTTTTATAGTTGTGCACTGTTGGTACATGTTTGTCAGTAGTTCATAGTCTAGTATTTGTTATCGAGTCTGTAATATAGTTAATGGTTTGTTTATGTTTTGTTTTGTAAACTAGCGAAGTTATCAGCAAGTTCGCTATGGCGAACTTGCTGATTTAGCGAGGTTACTGACAACTTCGCCAGTGGCGAAGTTGTCGTGTTTAAATACACTGTTTCAGCCGAAACAGAAGAGAACGTGAGTTAGGGTTTTTGGTTACGCTTTGTTTCGTTTTGTTCTCTGTAACAGTGACTTACTGTCACGTGTTTAGTTATTCAATATAACGTGTTTACCTTATAGCTCGTGTTCATTGTTCGTGTATTCAATCTCTACAATATCTACACTCGTACCTATATACGCAGGGATTCCGCACCTGCGTTGTTAGAGATTTCCCGTGTACGATCCGCGTTCAGGAACCTACAGTTGGTATCAGAGCCATCGGCTCGATTGTGAGGTTCGGGATTTCACGCGGGTGTAGATTTCGTTTCATTTCGGGTGTTACCGGGACGAGTTTTTGGTGTGTTTATTCATTCTAGCTACCTACCAGTGTGTTTAAGCCTTTAAACCTTCAAAATTCTCGTTAAAATCCGAGTTTCAGATCTGAACTGTTCTTCGCGTTCATCGGGCGAAGTTGCTGAATTCAGGCGAAGTTGCCGTCACTGGAGATTAGGGTTTCGGCGAAGATATAAGGATTAGCGAAGTTAACCACAACTTCGCTTACCTCATAAGTTCGTCAAAGCGAAGTTATCCGTAACTTCGCTTACTACCCAACTTCGCTTACATCCTAAGTTCGCTCATTCTAAGCGAAGTTATTCTTAACTTCGCCAAGTCAAGCGAATTTAAGATCCAGCGAAGTTCTTGTTCAGCGAAGTTAACTTCCAGCGAAGTTATTCTTAACTTCGCCATCTGAGCTGTTTTAATATTTTTTTTGTGTGTTTTTCAGGTTTTTCAGGTTTTCGCAAGGATGTCCGCGATTAACATCTCAGATTTAGTCAAGATGGAGGTAGAGGCGGGGTCAGCCACTAAGGCCCCGAGGTTGATGAAGGGAACGGACTTCGTGGCATGGAAGGACAGGTTCATCCAGTATATCAAATATCAGGACGCCAAGATGTGGGTGTGCATGCAGGATGGATATGTACCTCCAACCATGCAATACGAAGGACGTGATGTGGTGAAGAAGTACAGTAAGATGGATGACGAGGAGAAGAAAATGTATGAGGCTGAGAGTAAGGCCCATGCTGCTATTACTATGGCACTACCTCAAGAAGTTCTTCATACATTCCGAAAGTACACTTCTGCAAGAGAGCTCTGGGATGCTCTGGAAAACAGATTCGAGGGGAACGTGGGTATACGTGCCTCAAAAATTAAACTTTTAAAAACCCAATTCTCCGTCTTCAAATATTTGAAGAATGAATCCTTAGATGATATTATCACCCGATACTATCACTTAATGACAGAGCTTAGCAACTATTCAATTGCCTATCGAGAGGAGGAGATCGTTGAAAAGCTTCTAGATGCTCTCCCACCGAAGTGGGAAATGTATACCGTGTTAATGAGGGAAGACAAAGACTTTCCTAACTGTGACTTAGAAACTGCAGTGAACAAGCTCAGAACGTATGAGCTAAATATGGTTCGAAAGGAGACACCCACAGACCAGATACAAGACCCTGGTATGTATGGTGCTAAAGTTAACTCAGGCTCAAGTTCAAGGCCTGAATCTGCTGCATTTTATTCGAAGGGGGAGTCAGGTTCTGACTCTGCACATGAAGGAAATGTTTCTGTGAACTCAAATGGGGACGTATGTTTTGTTGCTGGAGGATCTAGTGCTTCAAAGCCTCAATCCTCTACAAGTGGTTATTCAGCTGGTCCCACAAGCAATAATTACACCAAGATGCCTATGAGTGTAAAATCTGCTGAAGAGCAGTTTGCAGTCTACGCTTCATTTATTGCTTCATACGAGAATTATATCCAGGGGAAGATTGTGGACCCTGCCGTTCTTGATGAGGATTATGACCAGATTGATGCTGACGATTTGGAAGAAATGGATTTGCAATGGCAAATGGCAATGATCGTGAGACGGGTAAAACGTTTTATGAACAAAACAGGAAGAAAGTTTGTTGGTGGTAGGCCTGGATTTGACAAATCAAAAGTAAGGTGCTACAATTGTCAACAGTTCGGGCACTTTGCTAGGGAATGTAGGAATGAGAGAGTTGAACGGGGACAAGTTAGGCCTAACCAACACTCTGGAATTAACCGCGAGATCAATGCCATGTTAACTAGAGAGGCAGGAGAATACAACTGGAACCAACACTCAAGTGGTTTGGGTGAACAAGCACACATGGCTGAGACTGAAGCTGTAGAAGTTGAGAAGGTTGATGGAGAGAAGAAAGCAAATGAAGAAGAAACTGCTTTCATGGCGAACGATCAGGATGGTAGATCCAAGGTATGTCCCAAAATTATTTGTGCTAATTGTGAAAATTTGACTGACCAACTAACCAATATAACTGATCAGTATGTCAAATTAGATGCTGAGTTTAAAACTGTTAAAGAAGATCACCATTTCATTAAAGCAAGAGAAAACAGTTATAAAGTTAAGATAAAGGCTTGTGAAAAAGACATTAAAAGTCTTAAAACTAAACTTGCTGAGAAAATAGAAATTATTGATCTTAGTTATGAGGTTTTGGAAGAAAAGACAAAATTGATTGCTGATAGAGATAAACAGATTGCTGACCACCAGGTAAAGGTGGTGGAACTGAACCGCAAACTTGAGCAGTTCAGAAACTCCTCGGCTATCCTTGATCACCTTGTGAGTGATCCAAGTACCTCTGCAAAGAGGGCAGGAATCGGATACCACGAGGTTCCACCACCCTTTAACCATAATTACACTTATAATCCAAGTGTTCAGAAATCTGTTGATTTTGAGATTGCTCAGTCAACCCCAATTAGAATTACTAGTGTCAAACCAAGTGTTAGCTGTGGCGAAACAAGTTCGCCTGTTTCTAGTGTGAATATTTCTGTATCAAGTCCAGTCTCATCAGATTCGGATATGTTGTCCGAATCTGGTCAGACAAAAGAAAAGGTAGAATTACCCACCAGTGGAGATAATGATAAAGTTTCTAAAAAGAGTTCTCCACTCAATCCGTACGTCCCACCTTATGTGAGACGAACGGCTGGTAATACTACCTCTACATCCAAACCAACATTTGACAAGAAAATGGAGAGTAGATGTTGCTTTAGATGTAACAGGTTAGGACATCTTGTTGCAGATTGTCCTTTGAAACCGAGATTTAGAGATGTGAAGCCAAATAAAAATGAGAATAAGCGTCATTTTATTCCAGCTAAAAATGAAAACTTTAAAAATTGCCAAAATGTAACGAATTCAAGTTTTCATAAAAACCAACCTCATTTTTACAACCAAACCACAAGAAATAACACTTTCTATTCTCAAAGGTTTGGAAGGCATTACACTCAATCTGCAGGGAGATTCCCTAACAGGACGTACAGAAATTATCCTGACGCTAACTTGAGAAAGCCAGGGTACGGGATGTATCGATCCAAGACCAACTGGTCTTGGGTCCCAAGATTCTAACTCATTGTTTTATTGTGCAGGAACAGTTGAACAGGGCTGCCAACAATCTTTGGATTGTAGATAGCGGCTGTTCCCGGCACATGACTGGCAACAAACACTTGTTGCAAGATTTAAAACCTGTTCAGGGAGCTAGAGTTAGTTTTGCTGGTGAAAGCGGAGGAAGAATAACTGGGAGAGGAACAGTGTCGAATGGGAGAATGACACTTGAAAATGTAAATTTTGTGGAGGAATTAAAGCACAATCTGCTGAGTGTGTCGCAGATCTGTGATAAAGAATATACTGTCCATTTCACTAAGAATGAAGCAATTGTATTGAAGCCTGGTTTTCATATACCAGAAGAATGGATAGTAATGAAAGCTCCACGTGAAACGAATACATACGTGATGGATATGAGGTCTACTGAAATGGCCACCAGAGAATCCTGTTTAATGACAAAGGCAAGCGAATCAGAATCAGAGTTATGGCACAGGAGAATGGGACATATTCATCTTCGTAAGATGAACTTCATTGTCAAAAATGGGCTTGTGATGGGTGTTCCCTTAAAGAGTTTTAACTTTGAAGATAAATGCATAGCGTGCAAGAAGGGAAAACAACACAAGAAAAGCCATCTCACCAAGACGATCAACTCAATTGCTGGTACTCTAGAACTACTTCATATGGATCTCTTCGGTCCGGTGAATGTACAAAGTCTAGGCGGTACTTCTTACTGCTTGGTGATAACTGATGATTACTCACGATACTCGTGGGTATATTTTCTGAAAACGAAAGACGAGACGACTCAGATGGTGAAGAATCTAATTACAAAAGTCGAGAACGTCATGAGTAAATCAGTTAAATTCATCAGAAGCGACAATGGGACAGAGTTCAAGAACTTTGAGATGGAAATCTTTTGTCTTCAGAAGGGTATTGAGCATCAATATAGCGCTCCGTATACTCCACAACAGAACGGAGTAGCTGAAAGGAAGAACCGAACGTTGATTGAAGGAGCCAGAACTATGCTGGCCGACTCAAAGCTTCCTGTGATGTTCTGGGCTGAAGCAGTTGCTACAGCCTGCTATGTTCTGAATCGGGTGTTAACCGTTAAGAGACTTGGAAAAACTTGTTACGAGCTTATGCACGGAAGGAAGCCCAACTTGTGTGGTCTTGAACCTTTTGGGTCTCCTTGTTCGATTTTGAAGACTAACTCGAAATTTGGTGAAGTAGCCGATGAGGGAATTCTAGTCGGTTATGTTGTTGGGACTCCCAACAGACGGGTCTTCAATACGACAACTTGCAAGGTGGAGGTGGTTTGTAACACCGACATTACTAGTTATCAACCGCCAAAACCAAGCAATGGACCTGCTGAGCTTTTTGACTATGTTAAACTGTTTAAGTCGTTTAACGTACCTAATTTGGAAATTGCTGAAGAAGACGAAAGAGTTGTGACGAAGATGATATTTGATGAGGAAGAGGAGCTAGTGCAACATCAGATGACAGAAAAATCTCAGCCTTCCACATCAAACCCTATCGATACCCCTGCGGCCTCAACTGAAGATGAGTTTATTAATCCTTTTCACTCTCAGCCTGAAACTACCATAGATGAGATCTCTTCAAACTTGGAAGACAATTTACATGTCGGTGCTGTTCCGACCACGAGAATTCACAAAGATCACCCTTTGGAGAATGTTATAGGTGATGTGTCCTCGGGTGTACAAACCAGAAGTAGCCTGAATGAGCACACCTGTGTTTATTCAAGCATAAAAGAAACAGGTATAATGAATGAATGTTTGTACTCCTGCTTTATAAGCCAAATTGAACCGAAAAATTATCAAATGGCTTTGAAGGACAGCTCGTGGGTCGAAGCTATGCAAGAAGAGTTGGCTCAGTTCGGGAAAATGGAAGTTTGGACTTTGGTCGAAAAACCAAAGAATGTGCACGCTATAGGCACGAAATGGGTGTTCAAGTGCAAGAGAGATGAAAAGGGGATTATTGTGAGAAATAAGGCGAGGCTGGTTGTTAAAGGTTTTAATCAGCAAGAGGGTATTGACTACAATGAGGTTTTCGCTCCTGTTGCCCGGTTAGAAGCGATTCGATTGTTTTTGGCGTTTGCTGCTTTCAAAAAGATGAAGGTGTTTCAGTTGGATGTAAAGAGTGCGTTTCTTAACGGGAAAGTTGACGAGGTTGTGTATGTTGAGCAACCACCGGGTTTTCCTGACCGAGACTTTCCTGATCATGTATACAGGTTGAGCAAGGCGTTATATGGTTTACATCAGGCACCTCGTGCCTGGTATTCAACGTTATCGGACTACTTGCTGGAAAATGGTTTTGAAAGGGGTTTGATCGACAGTACGCTGTTTGTGAAGAGAGAAGGATGTGACTTCTTACTGGTTCAAGTCTACGTGGATGACATCATTTTTGCTGCATCAAGAATATCCATGTGTCAAGATTTTGAGGCTGTCATGAAGAAACGATTCGAGATGAGTGCTATGGGTGAACTAACTTTCTTTCTAGGATTGCAGGTTGATCAGAAGAAAGATGGAATGTTCATTCATCAAACAAAGTATGTTCATGATGTGCTGAAAAGATTCAAGATGGAGGACAGTTCTCCATATGACACTCCAATCTGCGTCAATCACAAATTGGGAGCTGAATCAGATGGTGACGCAGATGTGGACCCTACTCTGTATCGGGCGATAATAGGTTCTTTAATGTATTTAACTGCTTCTAGGGCTGATATAATGTTTTCTGTTTGTCTTTGTGCTCGCTTTCAGGCAAACCCAAAGGAATCTCACATGAAAGGTGTGAAGAGGATTTTGCGGTATCTCAAGGGCAAGCCGAAACTAGGATTGTGGTACCCAAAGGGAGGAGACGTTGAACTGGTGGCATATACTGATTCTGATTATGGAGGTTGTAATCAGAGTCGGAAGTCAACAACAGGAGGCTGTCAGTTTCTTGGAGGAAGATTAGTTTCCTGGCAGTGCAAGAAACAGACATCAGTCGCAATTTCAACTTGCGAAGCTGAATACATGGCAGCATCCAACTGCTGCTCTCAGGTTTTATGGATTCAGCAACAATTGCGCGACTATGGTCTGAATTTCTTACTCACTCCTATTTTAATTGATAACACTGCCGCCATCTCAGTAATTAACAATCCCGTGAAGCACAGTAAAACTAAGCATATTGACATTCGTCATCACTTCATACGGGATTGTGCTGAGAAGAAACTGATCAAGATCGAAAAAGTTGATACACTTGAAAATTTTGCTGACTTGTTTACAAAAGCGTTTGATAAATCCAGATTTCAAAACCTAATTGAGCTAAATGGGATGATCAATCCCGAGTAACCATGTCTTTGTTTTTACCTTAAAAAAAAAAAAAATGAGTCTTTATTGCTTAAAATTAGTCGGTTACCTCGGTTTGATGGACATCTCCTCGGATATGTTTTGGTCCTTGTTTTCGACTTAGGAAATGAGGATAGCCATTAACCGGAAGACTGAAAGTAACTGGGGCAGTGTTGACATGTTTTTCTTTCAGTTGCTGAAAATTAGTCGGTCATTCTTAGTAAGAAGGACACATACTTGCATGTGGTCGGTCCAGCTGATCCAATGGATCTTCAGGATAGCCGTTTACCTGATGACTTTGACATGATTGGGGCAATTGAATTCAAAACTTTATTTTGGGAAATGAAATTACTTTTCAAGTCTATTACTTCGTAAGAAGTTCTTTGCTGTGTTTAAAAGAAAATTGATCCATCCTTGGAAAATGATATATATACTGACTATGTGTGCCTAACTAGTGAAGTTATTAAGCTTAAAAGGCTTTAGAACAGTCATTGTATGTCATGGTAATTTTAATGGTGCGTAAAAGTGTATGTGATACTAACCTAAATTTACTCGAATTTAATGTGGAAACTCCTTAAGAGTTTTGCATGTCTTCATACATATCTTTTCGAAGGATAGGCAGAAAAGCAACTACCCAGTCATACACGAGCCCGTGAGTGTTCTGATTCCCGTGAAGAAAGCATTTCAAGACACTGCAGTGATCCAGATTCGGGACTTGCAGTAGTTTAGTACTCCGATGAAAACTCTTATGTGTGATTAAAAAAAAAAAAAAAAAAAAAAAAAAAAAAAAAAAAAAAAAAAAAAAAAAATGTACTTATGAGAAGTAGTGACAATAAACACGAGAACCGACACTTCTCAAGATTTCTCAAGTTTGGAGTAAGAAGAAAACGGGAAGCAGACAACGAGTATCTACAAGTTAATCAGACACTATGGGTCGAAGTCAACTCGGGGTGACTTGGGTATAGCCAAATACGCTTTGAGAATAGATAGAAGGCATCATTACCTCTGAGTTGTTGCCAACTTAAATTTTTGAGCTTAACTGAACCTTAATCCGTATCACAGAAACAATGAAAACCATTTAAGCTATTACATGCTTACAACCTGTTTCTCTATGTCATAATACAGCCAAACACGGATCCAAGTGACAGTCACATAGTTATTATGATTCCTGTTCGGATCTTTTCTAAAACGGAGTGGTCCCTGACTAGACTGAAATTTGATCCCTTATTTCGTTAAAATTTTATAAGTATTTTCTGTTTTTGTTGTTATATTTTTATTGTTGGTTACTGGGTCTTGATCATTTTTTGTTTAACTCTTTTTGGTAACTTATAAGATATATTCAAGATTTTTCAAACTGAAAGGGCTGTTTTTGTAATTATCGGGCGAAGTTGTTGAATCGACGAAGTTGTACTTAACTTCGCTTAGGCGAAGTTAAGAATAACTTCGCCTGAACCAACTCAGCCCTATAAAAGGGGTTTTCTACAGTACAATTTTTTATTAACTTTTTTCCCGGCGAACTTAACCCTTAAATTTTTCCGGCGATCTTAGTTTTCAATTTCGATTTCGATCTTGTGTTCCTGTGTTTTCTACTTTACTTGTGGTATGTGTTGTCAAAACATCCTTTCATTCTCTTTATAATTTTATCCGGTTCGAGACCTCGGGTCGTCGAACACTCGAAGAACCCTCGAAACCAAGGTTTTCGACCTCACGTTACGTGTTCATGGACGACCTTTACGTCCATACACCATTGAAATATGATGTTCTTCTTGTGTATATCGTTTAATCGGTCCGAAAACATCGGATTTCGACCTCCGAATCCGAACAGTCGCCGTTTCTGTTTCAGGCGAAGTTATGGTTTTGGCGAAGTTAATCTCAACTTCGCCAGACGCTTAAGTTCGCCTAGGGCGAAGTTATCCACAACTTCGCCTGGGCGAAGTTAACCACAACTTCGCCGTGGCGAAGTTATCATCAACTTCGCCTTGGCGAAGTTATCCACTACTTCGCCTTGGCGAACTTAACTGTAACTTCGCCTTGGCGAAGTTATCCTTAACTTCGCCTATATCCGTTTCTTTTAACTGTTTTGTAGACGAATTTACTGATGAAGTGAAGTTGTCCCCAACTTCGCCTCAACTTTAATTTCGCCTGTGTATCTTACATCACAACTTCGCACTTGCTACACTGTGAACTTGTGAGTTACGTAAAACGTCTCTAACTTGATTTGTTTTGTGCAGATATGGCTGCAGTTGGAGGAACTGGTGGTGATGATGGTGATGATCAACGACAATTCTTTCCAGCTCATAACCAATACATTACTTTGGATCCTGACGCACGAGGCGTTGACGACTACAGGGAGATTATCACATTTCTCCAGAGATCAAGGGTGTTTCACGCGATCACTAATACACTACCCATATCTCTGCCTAACATACAAGATTTCTGGCAGACGGTGTATTATGATTGCAGACCTGAGCCTCCGGTGATGCGAGCAACCGTCAATGGTCAAAACATACAGTTTTCTTCGGAAGACATTCGGTTGGCTCTGCAGTTCGGCAATGAGACACGAGACGACCCAACGGAGTTCGTAGCTCCTTTCCGTGACGGAGCATACTTGAGAATGGGTTATTCGGGTCCGCTGGGGGACTCGCAGAGGAGGAAAGGCTTTCTGCTGGACCAATGGCGTTTTCTGATGCACGTGTTAATTGTGTGCATGTCCGGCAGGAAAGCAGGAACAGACGGGATGGGTGCGACGATGCAATCTGCCATGACGGCCCTGACTTACAATCGTCGTTACTCTTTTAGTCAGATGATTTTCTATGAGATTGATCGTCAGAGACGGGCGACGGCGCGAGAACGATTTATCATGTATCCGCGATTTCTTCAAATGATTATTAATCATGTCGCTCCGTCTCTACCGCAACGGCGCCCTATCAGATACGTTGAGTGCGTAACAAAACGTATCTTTGCTCAGTGCAGAACGTCGAGCACTCGAAGCAACCCTGAACGCCGTCCAAGGCATACTCCACTGTTCGGGTATCTCATTAACCCGGAGTATGTTCCTGCAGGAGGGGACGAGTTCAGGGATCCCCAACCACATCAGGCGGCAGCACCTCATGCTGTATCAGCTGCGCCTGTTGTCACTTCTGCTGCTGTGCCAGCTACTTCATCGCAGGCTGTGTCTGCTGCTGCAAACATTGATCTGGATGCTGCCTTCAGTGGACACGGTCTGTTCGATATGGATCTCTCGGGTTCTCAGATTTTGGGTACTACCTCAGCGGCTACTTCGGTAGCTGAAACCGAGCTGGATGAAACATTTGCTGAGGCCAGACGGTTGTTGGTGACTCGGGAGAGGATATCGGGTAAGCGGCCGAGGGCTGTGGATGAGGATGAAGATGATGAAGATGAGGAAGAGGCAGTCCGACTTGTGCTGAAACGCTCACGTCGAGAACAACAAGGTATGGCCACTGGAGCGGGGGAGACTTCAAGGTTCGTACGATTTGCTCCGCCTGCCTTGTCAGGTATGTCTCTATTGCCTACTACTGCACAGGTTACTACGGTCGAGGCGTCGGCACCAGCAGTTGTGTCACTACCACCCCAACTGGTTGATCCCCCGGTGGTAGTTGCACGCTTCGTCGACTCAACAATTACAACAACTGCAGGGTTACCTAGTGTACCACCTGCGGTCACTTCAGCTGCTACTTTTCCACCAACTCCAACGCCTGCTTCAGACTCTGAACGGATTGCTTCGCTGGAGCGTATTGTTGCTGTACAATCGAAGACCATTGACCGCCTGGTGGAAGCCAATCAAATCCAAGCCGCCCTCCTGGTAGAACACGGACGAACTATCGATGCCTTCAAGGAATTCTTGGCATCTCAGGGGGAGACGACTTGCAGGGGCGATGAGTTGAGGACAAAGAGACGACAAGATCATGACGATGATCCCAATGCACCTTCGGGTGCAGGTGGTGAGCTGCCAAGAACCTCTCAGGATCTTGGGGCTTCCATAGCTGAGGGGGAGTCAACTGATGCAGCGGGTGATGATGTTGTGGATGTTGATGACGATGCTGATGTTGAAGACGTCATCGATGCTTTGAAGGAGTTAGATGAGGAGGAGGTTGATGACTTTGTGAATGATGATGACGATGATGTGTTGCCCGTGGAGGAAATTGAAAGGATTGGAGAAAATATTGATGTGGTGAATGTGTTGGAAGAAGGAGAGATCGTGGATGACGCAGTGGAACATGAGATTCCAGCTGTTGAAAGAGCAGATTTGGGAGATGAGAATGTGGTAGATGATACGGTATGGGAGGAGCAACCAAATTGGAAAGAAGGGTGTGCTCAATGGTTTGTTAAAACTAAGAAGCCTGCAGTGCCAACAATGTTTAGAAAGACGTATAATATAAAGGGCTATGCAGAGTCGAAGAAAGGTATTATATGCTGGTTGTACGACAAAGAGTTGAAATTATTTGTGATCAAAAGGTACGACGGCATTCAATACTTTAAAAGATTATTGAGATCTCTAAACTCCCTACCGGAATGCGAGGTGAAAGAGTTAGCAAGACTGGGGCTAATTAACAGAAGTAACGATAATATGGCGAGAATTATTGAAAAGATCGTCTGGAAAGAAGCCATCAAAGACAAAAAGTTTGAACTGCTAAAGCCTCAGAAAGGAAGATTGATAGAAGATAAAGATAGGGGAATGAGGGCTGACGGAAAACCATGGATGGTTATGAAGTATAAACCAGTCCGACATCTGAAGGAAGTACCAATGAGAGTCATGCCCAAGAATGTCCTAACAGATCTGAAATGGTGGTATGTGGATTGCGAGACAGCTGAGGCGGTTATGGAAGATGAGGACGAACAAGAAGTTCTTCGGGTTTATGACCCGATGCATCTTGTTAATCTATCGCAGGCTGATCTGGAAGTGCTGAACAACAAGAAGATCTTCTACATTCCTGCTTGGAAGGATCAAGCGAGGAAATATCAAGGAGTTGTGTCGGTTTGTGTGAGAGAAGGGGCGCACGCGTGAAAGTGCAAGATTACAAGACTCAGAGATCAAGATATGAAGCTACTGCCAAGGGGGAGTCTGTTGGTACATGTTTGTCAGTAGTTCATAGTCTAGTATTTGTTATCGAGTCTGTAATATAGTTAATGGTTTGTTTATGTTTTGTTTTGTAAACTAGCGAAGTTATCAGCAAGTTCGCTATGGCGAACTTGCTGATTTAGCGAGGTTACTGACAACTTCGCCAGTGGCGAAGTTGTCGTGTTTAAATACACTGTTTCAGCCGAAACAGAAGAGAACGTGAGTTAGGGTTTTTGGTTACGCTTTGTTTCGTTTTGTTCTCTGTAACAGTGACTTACTGTCACGTGTTTAGTTATTCAATATAACGTGTTTACCTTATAGCTCGTGTTCATTGTTCGTGTATTCAATCTCTACAATATCTACACTCGTACCTATATACGCAGGGATTCCGCACCTGCGTTGTTAGAGATTTCCCGTGTACGATCCGCGTTCAGGAACCTACATGCACCGCGTTCTTCGTAATACAAATAACAGCAGAGTTATCAATAAATATTGGGGTAGTAAGAAACTTCAAACTGTAATCCCGCAAGTGTTGCTAAGTCCATAAAACCTTTGAATAGCAACTCAAGGCTTCCACATATTTGGCTTCTGCGGTTGAAGTGGAGACCGTTGTCTGCTTCTTACACTGCCAAGAAATAAGCGGGCTTCCTAGAAATTGACAACCCGTTGTAGTTGACTTGAAGTTGATCTTGCATCATCCATAATCTGAATCAGAAAACACAGTGAGATCAAAACTATCATCCTTGAGATACAATAACCTGATGTCAGGATTACCCCACAGATAATGAAATATATGTTTAACCACCGCTAGATGAGTCATTTCGGGACTCGCTTGATCCCTGACACACAAGCAAGCAAACATAATATCAGGGAACGACACAGTTAGATACATTAAAGAACTTATCATAGCTCAGTACATAGTCGGATCAACGGTATCCTCTAATTCGTAAGGTGACAAATTGTGACCCACGGGAAGAGGATTATAAGCGACTTTTCCGGAAGTTATCTTGAATCGGCTCAAGACGTCGTTTACATATTTCATCTGATGAATGAATATTCCTTCTTTAGACTGTTGAACCTGCAACCCTATAAAGAAATTCATCTCCCCCCATCGAGCTCATCTTGAACTTGGTCTGCATCGAATTTTTGAAGTCCTTACATAGCTTGTCGTTTGTTGAACCAAATATGATGGCGTCGACATAAATCTGGACGATGAGCAAATCTTCTCCGATAGTCTTGTAGAAAAGTGTACAATCCACAATTCCTCGTTTGAAGCCATTGTCCATAAGATGGTCAGCAAGCATGTTGTACCAAGCTCTCAGGGCTAGGTGTAGACCATAAAGAGCCTTATCAAAACTGTAAACATGGTTTGGATAGTCCGGATCTTCAAAACCAGGAGGTTGTTTCACGAACACCTCTTCATGAAGTTTCCCGTTAAGAAACGCACTCTTAACGTCCATTTGATATACTTTAATCTTCTTGAAGGCTGCATAGGCTAAAAATATATGTATAGCCTCCAATCTTGCAACAAGAGCATATACTTCGGTGTAATCTACGCCTTCTTGCTGATGAAATCTTTGCACGACCAAACGCGCTTTATTCTACACGATGACCCCACGATCATCCTTTTTACATTTAAAGACCCATTTAGTCGGGATAAGCTTCTTAACCTGATCAGGTTTATCAATGAGATCCCATACACCCATTCAAATGAACTGTTGCAGTTCTTCTTGCATTGCTTCTACCCATGACGAATCTTCAAGCGCCATACGAACACTTGTCGGTTCCATTTGAGAAAGAAAGCAAATGTATTTCGCAATACTTATGATTCCTGATGAATGCATATCAACATAAGCACATAATACATTGGAATCACCCGCATTAGCAATTTGATGGCGTGTATGAACACCATCATTGAGATTACCAATGATGTTGTCCTGAGGATGAAACGTATGAATCCGAAGTGTCAGATTTTCAAGCACAACAACATGATTACTTAAGTTAGTTAGGGGGTGTTTGTTTTTTTCCCCAAAAGAGGTTCCTGGCCTCTTTTGTCTGCGCCGCGCAGACATTGCGGCTTGCAGACTGTTTGTTTTCCGGACGACAATTCATTAAAAAAGGTCTGTGCGCCCTCTTCTTGACGCAGACATGGACCACTCACTTCTCACATTTTCTAAACTCTTTCACCTGTTCACAATAACATCATACATTTATCTCCACAAACCCTAGCACCCATATCTCCCACCCTTTTCCCGTCACCCCCTCTGCCCACCTCCGGCGCCGCCCTCCACTCGCGCCACCCTCCAGCCACACATCCGGCCGCCATACTCTGCAGCCCCAACTCCGACGCCGCACTCCAGCCCCACCTCCGCCGCCGCACTTAGCATAATGGTTAATGTTAAGTTTTGTTTGATTTGCTAAGAATTTTAATAGGTTTGGTTACCATTAGTTTGTTCAGCTTATTTATGAATAATTTGTTTATACCTTTGGTTTTGTTAAGCATTTTTAGTAGGTTTGATTTGTTTATGTTTAAGTTTTGTTGTTTATTAATGTTACTTTAGGTTTTGATTTAGTTGTTAACTAATAGAAATAGGAGAGAAACAACAATGGTCAATAATCAGATTCTATGAATTCCTCTTAAAGTATTATGTAACAAGTAAAGTTACATTTGCTTTAAGATAAAACATGTGTAAGGGTCTAGTATTCACAAGAATGAGTGAAGATAAATATAATAAGTCATTCTACTTTTAAATAGATGAAATCCCACATTTGATTAGGCTTGAGTATTCGAAGTCCAGTGGGCCATTATAAAGCAAATGGGTTCAAACTAACAGCCCACAAAATTAACTTTATTAAATTTAAAAGGATCAACTAACTTAAAAGGCGCCATTTAATCCGGCAAGAAGCACCAAGCTCCACCGTTCCAACGCCACACTTCTCTCATACACTCACTTTGCTGCTCTTCACAGCTAAATATTTATTCATTAGTCATCATTTGAAATTAAATGAATCATGAGCCACGGATCTCTCTCTCACATTTACACACCAACACTTGTGGTTTAAGCAATCTACGATCTTGTGTTGACTTTGAAATGGCATCTCCAGTTTACTTCTTTACTGAGGGCGGTTCCACCCTATTCCTTGATTCTTGGTGCCATCACCACACGCAGTTCCTTTTAGCTTTCCACTTTGAGTGTTTCTCACATTAGTTTTCATTCATTATAGCTAGACTTTGACGCCTTAACTTTAGTTTTATTTTATATTCTGGTTCAACATTAGGCGATTTCTGTTGTAATTCACGATATATAATACACTCTCAAGTTGCAAAACAAGTTCAGTTTCAGTTAAGATCTGTGAGTGCTTTCTCTCTTAATTGTAGCTGGTTCAAATTTTATATTATTTTCATCAAAGATGTTTTAGGTTAGTGTTCTTGATTGAATTGGAATTGGTTTCATGTTTTTCTCACCAACAATGAGTTTGGAAACTCATTTCTATGATTGCAAATTACCTTTTTTTAGAACTCGTTAGACGTTAGTTGGCCAGTGGGGTGTGGACTAGCGATTAGTCGGATTAAATTTGTATATGCAGTTTCAGTTTTATACGCACACATTTTTATATATAATTTGCAAAGGTTGGCCGGAGACTTGGTCCGACTAGTGGCGATTTTGCCGATCAGCAACTAATTTGGCTGACCGCCTAAAAATTAGTCAGTCTCCGGCCTACTAGCGATTTATTCCCGACTAGTCTTGATTTTATCAACACTATTGAAAATGTGATGTCATATTAATAGCTTAGTAACGCAGTAGTTAGGCATTGTATGATAACCAGTAACTTGGTCTGACTAGTGGCGATTTGATCCGACAAGTGGCGATTTGGTCTGACTAGGGGCAATTTGGCCGATTAGCTACAAATTAATCAGTCATCGGTAGTGTTGTAGAACTCACTAGGAGCTAGTCGGGCGGTGGGATAGGGACTAGAAACTATTCGGGATTAATCAGAGTGGAATTTTTATGTAGTTTTTGAAATATGCAAATAAATACCAAATTTTATATATAAAAATTTTCCATTTTGACCAAGTATGACCAAATAGCAATTAATCGGTGGGGGTAAGGACTAGCGATTAATCATAGATTAAGCAGAGCCTAGGCGGGATATTTACAACCATGATCATCGGCTTACTAGTCTCGATTTTTCCAACACTGTTCCAACGTCGTAGTTGTTATTCCTTGTATAATGGTCCTTAAAATGATTTGTGTAAACTTAAAATGATGTGCAGGTTTTCTAATAAAACTTACTGTTGATAACAGACATCTAGCATTGTTTCAATGTCAACTGATTTAAAGTTGAATGTTACTATTAATCCTGATGTCAAGGAGTCCGATTTCAATTCTTCACTAGAAATTTCTCCACATGGTGGGAAGGTGAATGTGGTGCGCAGGCTCATCGGTGGTTTTCTTCCTCAAGGAAGGATGCCAGGTACCAGAGGAACAAATGAAAGGTATATAATGTTTCAATAATTGGACTTCTTATGTTGAAATATTGAAGATATAAGTAGTTTTCATTTCAGTTGTGAATGGCTAATTGTGTATGCAGACCCAGAGGCAGTCGGCTCGTGTCTGAGAACGATGATGTTAACATTCATGCAGATGAAAAGAGGGCCCATGAGCCGAAAGTTAGATCCGGACCGTTGATTTCTGGAGCTGCATATTGTCTCTCTTCTTGCAGCATGATATTGCTCAACAAAGTTGTTCTTTCAAGTTATGCTTTCAATGCTGGAATATCATTGATGTTTTATCAGGTGAATTTGGTCTTGTTAAACTAGATAAACACCAATATACAGTGCATGTCTTTGTATATAATTTTATCATCTGACGCCCATCGGTTGCTAGCATTTTGAATTCTTGATATTCATTTGTGTGTGTTGTTCTTGCAGAATCTTATCTGTTCTATCATAGTTATCATATTGGGTTTATGCGGGGCAGTTTCACTAGAAAAGCTGAGCTGGAAGCTAGTTAAGGTGTGGATACCCATTAATTTGATATTCGTGGGCATGCTTGTTTCAGGCATGTATAGGTATGTCTTTGCAACAAGTCTTGTTTTCTTGGATTAAACCGAAAGTAATTATACTATGCTTACTTTTATATGTAATATTCTAATTGTCTGTTTTTGGTGTTTTCTGGTGGATATATACAGTTTGAAGTACATAAACATTGCAATGGTCACTATCTTAAAAAACATGACAAACATATTAACAGCAGTTGGTGAACTCTATATATTCCGTAAGCGACAAAGCCAGAAAGTGTGGACTGCAATGTTTTTTATGGTATTATGCACTTCTGTGCTACTAGCTAAATTTTTCTCAAAGTGAAATTTCTTGGTCTTTAAATGCATAAAGTTTTGCTTTTTATTAAATAGTTCTTTCTAACCATGAACACATGATTACAAAACACTTTAGATCATTTCTGCTGTAAGTGGTGGTATCACAGATCTCTCATTTGATGCAACGGGTTACACATGGCAACTAGTGAATTGCATTCTAACTGCAAGTTACTCGGTATGCTATTTCTACAAGCAACCTAATTTTTATTATATAAATCATTGGCAATAACCCTTTAATGCAATTAGAATTTATTTATATTTAATGTTCGTAGATCACAATATATTAATTTATATTTACCTTATAAACAGCTTACCCTACGACAAATCATGGACACAGCAAAATCTGTGACAAAATCTGGATCTCTGAATGAAGTTTCAATGGTGTTGCTGAATAATTTGTTATCACT
The DNA here is from genome assembly GCF_021521415.1 of Bidens hawaiensis. Lineage (NCBI taxonomy): Eukaryota > Viridiplantae > Streptophyta > Magnoliopsida > Asterales > Asteraceae > Bidens > Bidens hawaiensis. The sequence goes on from NW_027497597.1 coordinate 64,834, forward strand.
ACCATTTGGCGTGTTCTTGATTATCATATTTGACGAATGGACTTATGTAATAAGCGCGTAAGAAAACTCACTTCTAAAACCATTTTCTATACTTTCTAAATCTTTAATCTCACCTGTTACCGGTTACTGCTTTCAGGGATGTAATCAATATTCCCATGTTTTGGGTTGTTGCAACTGTTAGCGGGCTTCTTGGACTAGCTATTAGCTTCACTTCCATGTGGTTTCTAAACCAAACCAGTCCTACCACTTACAGGTAAACAGTTTATAATCAACTCGAGAAACAGAAACTGGTTTTTAATCAAAATCTGTGTAAATGTTTACAGTTTGGTGGGCTCGTTAAACAAGATTCCCATCTCGATTGCTGGTTTACTATTGTTTAATGTTCCACTTAGCCTGCCAAATCTTTTCAGCATACTTTTTGGTAAGCAGCATGATCTTAAGTATTAACGAGTAACCATTTACGGTGTTATTTCTTTTCTTATATGTGTGAGTTTTCAGGTTTGTTTGCGGGAATATTCTTTGCTAAGGCGAAAATGTCATAATGGGAGTCAAATATCTTCTGCCAGTTACATTCTGATTGGTTACTAGAGCCAAATCAAATATGATTCGGGGAAGAATGGAATTTGTAAACCAGGAAGGATAAGAAAAGGCTTAAAGAAGCTGATATATTAAGTAGATATGTTCTGGTCCAAAGGCACAACAGGAGTGTAAGATGCCAAATTGTTAAGTATATGTAATATAAATGTTATTCTTCTAAATAATGCCATACATGCTCATTTCAAATTTTATTGATCTTTATATTAGTAATGTGGGTGGGCCAGCATCTGTCTTTCGCGTGAACTAGTTAAGCGCTAAAGCGCAGTTATGTTGTGTTTGGGAAGGCCAATTGTTACAAGTTCTTGTTGATCAAGTGACGGACATAACAAAGTTAAATGGCAGGAAACTAGAGTGGGTGAATATGTTTTTCGTATGAAGAACTCTTTTAGAGACAGGAAAGATATTCGCTTGTACACATTGATGTATAGTGGTTCTAATTAAGGTTAATAACTTCACCGTGTATTCGCTCATTGATCTCACAGTTAGTAGTTTTCATCACTATAAACTTGTCTCTAAACTTAAAGGAGATCACCGTTAACACGACTCACTGGGATGGTAGTACATGGGAACGAATCACAAGAACTTAAGAATTATAAGTGAAAGTATTTCTATACTTTCTTTGTTGGCCTTTTGGTTTTCTCTTGCTTGAGAATATGAGGGTGAGGCTATGAGTGGACTGAAATGTTTAATCAAGAGTATTGGGGGTATTATGTATATTTTAGTATGGTAAGTATTTTGTTTAAATAGCCAAGAAGAAAGAAAGCAAAAAAGTAGTTCAGCCCGATGGTTGATGACACGATCTAAGACTAACAGTGCATTTCAATGAGCCAAAAATATATTTTATAAGCTTTTTATGAGAATTTAATCCCCAAGAGTGATTTGTCGAGTCTTGACTAAAGAGAAGAGTTATGGATGCTTATTTTGTTAAACATGCATCTTTACACACCAGAGTATTTTCCGTTTGTCTCTTTATCCACTTTAGTTAATTAATTTCAGTCAATATTGAACTAGCGGCTAGATGAAAGATCTCGGGTACAAATCCAAGCATTTGATATACTAGTTTGAAGTAGTGTAGGGGTAGGAGCATGGTAAATTTGCCGTTAAAAAAATGTTAGTTAATACCACGTTGGTGTAAACCATTTCTATTGTAACTTAATTTGATTTGAAATTTATCTTCTTAGGATGATTCAGTCTTTCTTTTCCTTTTTTTAACGACCAACGAGTAAAGCCCAGTTATCCGGGTAATCCAATGGCAAAAGGCAACCCCATACTCCTATGATTGTAGATAGTGTTTGGTAGCTCAAGTTCACCATCTCTTGTTCTGAGAAAATTCTGTTATTCAAATGCATGTTGTAATAAACCCCGATTAGAATCAGATTCAAACTTGAAACCTTGCGATAGGGTGTGCACAGTTCAGTTCGGTTCGGTTATTAGCATTAACCCAACCGAACCAATCGGTTATCGGTTCGGTTAATTTCGGTTAATAACTTATATCAAACTTGGGCTAAAATTTTGTTTAAAAATAAATTAAATGATTGCTTAAATACATGAAATGAAGGTATAACTACATAAAATGAAGTATAAATATACGAAATTGAGATATTAGTACATGAAATAGAGATATAAATACGTAAAAACGATAGTATTAAACAATTAATATATATATAATACATGAAATAGAGGAAAAAATGCTTGAAAATATGAAGAAAAAAAAATGAAGAGTTCGGTTAATTTCGGTTAATTTGGTTTTCGGGTTTTTCGGTTCGATTTCAGTTAACAATTCGATTATTACTCACCCCTGCCTTGCGATCTCCTATTCAAATCTTCTGTTTGAGTTGAACTAAAGCTCATTGCTTACGATAATTCTTTCTAAATTTTCCTTTAACTTAATAAGTTTTATAAAAACAAAACTTTTTGAGACTTTTATAGGGTCTACCCAACTTTTAGGGTCTACAAAATCTTAAATTTAAATATGTAAGATTTAGAGGCAACGGGAGTTAAGAGGCTGATCGAACGATGCAGCTACTCTGATCAACCACGAAAGAACTGTTGCTCCAGTTGCCACCATTGAGGCATTGACACTGTCAAAACCTACACCTATGAGTATCCTCTCTATTTAGCTAGAAACTTCTTTTGTTTATATTTTGTAATTTTTTTTTTCTAATTCTATTATTTTTGTTTACATGATTTCTGTTATTTGTATTTCTAATTTACATTAACTGAAAATACAAACGTTGTTTTTATTTAGGGACTAAATATTATTTTGGTAATCTATTTATAGGAAAAGTTAAAATACAAAATGAGATAAAAATAAAAAGTGTAAGAAGGATTTGTGGCTACACAAAAAGCCTTTAATATTTCAAAAAAAAATCGTAACTCAAAATATAAATAAAAAATTAAAAAATTAAAAAAAAAACAAATTGTTACTTTCCCCATCTTTCGAGTTAAAAAAATAAAAATTAAAAACCCCAAAAAGACACAATGTCGAGAAAAAAGACACATTCACGAAAATAAACGAAAAAAAACCAATGATAAATAAAAAAAGACACAATGTATTGTAAAATATAACATAATACCAAGAAAAATATAACACAATATTGAATAATATAATACAATATAAAAAAAAGACACAGTGTCAAGGAAAAAAGAAACAATCAATAATGAAAATAAACAAAAACATAACGATCTCTTTTCCTAAATATAGTGTGTGTGTGTGTGTGTGTGTGTGTGTGTGTGTGTGTTTGAACGAAGAAGACGGGAGGAAGATTATTATTTTGAGTTATGATTTTTTTTAATTAATTTTTTGAGAGATTTCTTTTTGTGGCCACAATTACTTCTAATCCTTCTCATTTTTTTTCTTTTGTAGAATAGCATGACCCTAGTACAATAAATTTTATTAAAAAAAATATTTAAACACATGTATGAGTTTAGTTTTATATTAGAAAACTAAAAGTCCAAAATGTTTTTAATGGCATACAGAAAAAAGTGCCACTAAAAGCCTAAAAGTTTGTAGTGGCAGACGAAAAAAGTGCCCTAACTGGCTTTAGTGGTAGCGCTTCTAGTGACATTTTTTTTGTGTGTCACCATTCCAACAAAGTTCTTTAGTGGCACATATTTGGTTTCTTGTGACACTTTTTGTATGCCATTAAATGGCTTTTTATTTGTAGTGATACATAATAAAATACTTTATAGATTCATAAGATATAAACAATAATAAACAAAATTTTACAATTCATAAATCTTTAAAACTCATTTTAAAGATAAACATAAAAAAATTTTAAATTAAAAGTAGTAGTAAAAAAACTTTGTGTAAAACATAAACATTACTGCCACATATATAAAAAGAGACTAAAGCAAACATAATTCAGTTAAGATGATATAACAACATATAAGAACGATTACCTTGTAATTTGTAAAACCACAAAATGGAAGAAGATTTCCAAATGAATGACACGAGTAATGTCAAATTTACCTATATAATAAAAGAGTGGATTTTCAAGCAACCATCTCTCACTACTTTTTATCAAATCTCTTTAAATTGCCACATGACATTTTGACATTTTTAAATTTTTTTTCTTTTTATTAAAATACTTTTCAATAAATCTATTTAAATTGTCACATTACGTTTTGCCATTTTATTTATTTTTTCTTTTTCATTAAAATACTTCTCATTAAATCTTTTAAATTGTCACATGGCATTTTTTTTATTTTTTTCTTTTCATAAATATTAAAATTGAATTCACATACAGCGGGTTCTATTTAAAGATTCTATTTGCATATTCTATTGGAATATATATTCATATGTAATCCTCAACCTTAATTTTATAATGATTATACTCATATTCAAAGTATAAATGCGATTAGACTATACATATTCAATTAACGATCGTCGTTTGATTTTGCATTCGTCTTCTACATTAGAATTATAAGGTTTGTTTGATTTCTTCCTTTTACATGTGTTTCAATCGATATTCATCAACATGGATATCGATTTATCGAATGCAACACAAATTTAAAACATTTATAGGAGATTCGTTGGTAAAACACGAGTTTTGATAAATTAGTTATATCCTTTTAGTTATTTGATTAAATCCAATTTATGAAATGGGACTTCTCAAATTTTATAATTTTGGTTTGAAATTAAAGAGTCTATTCAGATTTTTATATAACTTTGTACAACATGGCCTAAGTTTGACTCAATTGATACGATGATAAAATGGTTTCAATTCATCAAAATTTATCCTGTTTATCTAACTCTACGTCATAAATCAATCAAATAAACTTTTGATTTTTACAATTTTGATTGGTAACGTGATTTAAAAAATTGTGCAGATTGTCAAAAAACAACAGAGTTTCGATTTTGGGCAAATAAATGAAGAGCCTTGAGAAATTCGAACGTGGCTATGGTTCAAACTTGCTCAATAAAAGGAATTTAATTTTAAAACCAGCTTCATATGTTTAAAAAAAATTGTTAGTGCCTTAACATTTTTCTTTTAAATGTTTGTTAAACATAACTGTTAGTTAGTTTGATTAATGAGAATTTATTGAAAGTTTATTCTCACCCGATTGAAAGCTGAATATGTTTTATACGTATTTAGTGTTTTTAATATTACATATGATTTTAAAATTCGGTCTATGAGTTTTATAATAAGGCTTCCAACGAATCATAAGGACATTCGTAAAAATGGAGACATTAACTTCTATTTGGTCAACATCGTAGTAAATTTAAACTGGTATTTTCAAAATTTAAGATGAAAAATGAATCTGACACATGTGAAAACATTTTAATTTAACTTACTTAGTTACATGTTTTAATTTTTAAAATTTCATAAATCATATTTATTATGTTTAAAATATTTCTTTTTTCAACCCGTGTGTCACATGGGATATAAGCTAGTTGTTTATATAAAGATCAAGGTGATGCTTGATGACCGTCGTTCGAGTCATGCAAAAACCTAAATAACCTAAGTAGATAGGGTAAATAAGGTATCGTATCCACCAGGAGTATGTGGTCAATGCAATTCGTGTAACAGATTTAATATTATGAAGTAAACGGTTTTAGTGCTGATCACACAAGCAATAGTTTAAATTAAGAGAACTAAGCAACGAACGAACAAGCGAGTTGTAAACAATTAACAAAGCAAATCACACCCAGGAATTCAAGTAAGCAACCAAACAGTATCTCATGCAACCTAACAGATTTATTATTAATGATTAACTGAAAACTGATCAACCAGATAAAACCTTAGACGTCAACAATTACTTTACACACGACACTGGTTATCAAACAGTCCTTGCCAGTGTGACTCAGTTAAGGGTAATTGTACGTTTTATCGTATTCAATCTAACCAAACAGTTATATGACTAATTATCTAGCAACTGGTAACAGATCGTTCAGACCAACATAAACCTAAACCGACCGAACACACAGAAATACTAAACATCAATAATCATATATCAATCATCAATAATTATACACAAGTGTTCTTAATCACATGAGAAAAACTGTAAAGATTACAAACTATACATCCCGGGTGCGATTCTAGAAGATTAGCCGAGCCGCGACATCATCGAATCTTCAATACGGATGATATGGATCATACGGAGGGTCTTGGCACAAGCTATGATGGTGGAAATCGCCTCTTGGAACTGCTGAAATCGCCTTTGGTTCGTAAAAACGGAGTTAGGGTTTCCAATGATGAAAAGGATGATAATAACCAAATTTTCCCGTCTGCACACCCGTCGCGGTACGCGACGGTGTCTTCTATGGCCATCGCGTACCGCTATTGACCAATTGTCAACGTCTTCATTTAAGTCCCATCGCGGTACGGGATGGGACCCTCAACACACCCATCGCGTACCGCGATGGGTTCTGCTACAACCAATCTTCAACAATTGTTATTGTGACGCGTGCTGGACATCCCCGGGTCTTCATTCCGTGTCACAACAGGTCCATACTGAGTACTTTAACGCCTATGACCTGAAATCCAATAATACACGTATGAAGTATCGATAGTTCTAAAATAAACAGTTAAAACTAAATAATAAACGAACTAAAACATATACAAATTAACCGACCATCACATCCCCACACTTATCTTTTGCTTGCCCTCAAGCAAAACTCTAAAGCAGACATCGACCTCTATCATAGGTATGTAGATTATCGCCATTAATACTAGTAAGGTTTAAGGTCATACCCAGTTTCCCCAGACTGACACTGTTTTAGATTGACATCTCACAAATACTGTTAAATGCTATATTAAAAACAACAGAGCCGCCCAGACAGGTGTACTTTGTTTCCGGTTAAGGCACACATGCTCATACCACTCGTAATATAACATCTCTTCTCTCGGTTTAATATATGGACTAGCAAAAGATGTGCCAGTATCACTCAGCTCTCAATATCACTCAGATATACATATTAATCCATCAAGTTGCTTTGGCACAAATGCAAATCAAGAGGTCTTTAAAAGGGTTGTAACGGGGCCAGGTGTAAGGGTATGGAAGGGAAATATTTAAGTAGCTCAAACGATCCGACCCTGCTTATTACAAAACATCTAAATAAACGAAACAACTGTACAACTAACTGACTGATTATATACATCTAAATGAGTAAACTATCAACATACTGATTTCACATGTTTTTTTGACATAAACGAACTTCAACGAATGAACTACAGAATACATAACTGAATATAAACAAACATCTTTTTGTCTTTTTCTCATTTTTTTTACTTAAGCATAATGACGTGATGCTTAATAATGAGATAAATACAAATACAAAACAAAAGCAAATACAATTACAGATATAAATAAACCTAGTAAGCCGGATCGTCTCGTAACATGATGTCGGGATTAAACAAATGAAAAAATAAGTCCAAGAAATGTTTTCTAAGGGACCCAACCCCCCGCCCCTCACATTAACCACACCTCACATGTGTAATAATGAGGCCCCAACCCCCCAATACCCACACTCACGCTCATCCAGACGAGGCTTAACCTAGTTGCCTCTATCACTTTTGCATTTTGCCAACTGTGATCCCGTAGTACATGAACATCAGTGAAAGCACTCAAAAGACATGTGTGTACTATATATTATATGTGTATTATATATATTTGGGTCAACTCACACACGTACCAGAGGAATAGGGTTGACGATATAAACATGTGTACCTGTCCCCATGACTCGTTATCCCCGCCTAAACGACCCCATTTTCAACTTCTCGTAATAAAAACATTTGTGAGTAAGACTAATGAGACGCTGAAAAACCAACCATGACCAGAAACCTATGACTTGGCATTAATGGCAATAATTAACAGTTAACAACTTTGGTTTCTGAACACACTTCGAGGTACTATCGGGCTAAAATTTTTCAAATTTCCCCCATCCCCACACTTGAGGTTTACATTGTCCTCAATGTAAGAATACTTAATATTGTCCTCAAAGTTAAAAAATGATAGAACGATTAATGAACATTTGAGGGACAAGGTTGAAATTGAATTTTTAACTATTAAGCAATTTAAAAATTTCGGGGCTCATGTGTGGCGGTTCTACTAACAATTATACAATTACACTTTTAACGTTTAAAGCAATAAAAACAATATAAATTATGAAACTGAAATCACCTGATATCAACGTGACTGGAGAAGGACCAGTCGGCTCGTGAACTCTCTTAACACTCGTATACTCTCATCTCATCCAATTATCAAACTGACAATCGAACCTGTAAAATCTCGAGACGTGTAGAAGCAAGCTTCTCACAAGTGTAAGACATAGGTCTTTTAAGAGTTATTAAAATGAATATTTGTTTATTTTATTAAAACAATTACCGAGCCAAATTAAGTCGTTTCATAATAAATTCTGTTAATTTAGTTAAAAACGTTAAAAGACCTAACACACTTTCGTAGGAATCAGGATTGCATTAGCGTATGCAACAAGCTCTGTAAACCCCCCGGTAGCCCGGGAGGACGAGTGGGGTCTCGTGAGGGTTTATAGAGAACTACACCCACAAAGTTCGATTACAACAAAATATACAAATAAAATCAAACACAGTAGCAATCAAAAATATATAAACATATAATCCCAACCAGTTACCCAAACATGATCCCCCAAAATATAATATAATAATATACAGACCATGATACTAATAATAACAAAATAAAGTGAAAAGGGTAACCAAAAAGCTACTGTACTGGCGGATCATCATCTGCCTCGTCCTGTGGATCTGTTGGCTGCTCCACTGAAATGATCAACGACTGTGGGAGCGGTACCTGCGAAGAAACAAACAATAATCGAAAGTAGTCATCATGGCGGGCCAGGTGGGCCCGCGTCTCCTCTCGCTGAGCCAGCATGGTCTCTAAAATCTGCTGCTGCTGAAAAATCATATTCAATGTGACTGGCTGCTTCGGCTGTGAAGATGATGTCGATGCCTGTCTCAACGGATGTTGCTGCTGAGGTCGCTCAATGTGTGGAGTCGGACGACGCTGGCGACGTGTCGGAATACCCCTCTGAAGAGAAACAGCAGCCTCTGATCCCTCAGGTGGTGGTTCCTGTGGACCCCGTCGAACCGGGACTAAAACTACTGGATCATGCTCCTCAATGATCCCGGCCTAACGGGCCTCCGATATCCCAAAAACACCTGTGGCTGGCCCCAACGTAAAATATCTAGTCGGATAGCGCTCAAATACCCCAAGTCGCTCAGAGACCATCGTAATATAAGGCCCCAAAGGTAAGTGTGCCGAGGATCCCTGAAGTCTGCTACCCCGAGCGAAAGATGTGAGTAGGAGCATCGCCACATTGGCCGGTCGCTGGCCAAGAATAGAATATAAACACAGCATATCTAAGTTGCTGCACTTCACGTGGCCCGAATGTCGGCTTACGAGAGTACAAGCAACGATCCTGTGAATGTAGCGATGGACGGGGTCCCGAATAGACGACTCCACAACAGAACTGGAGTGGGCCCCGTCGGCGATCTCCGCCCAATACTGGTTGAGCTGAGTCTCCGTGAGCCAGTGCTCACGGGGCGCCTGAGCGTGTGTGGTGTAACCTTGTATACTCTGCAGAAATGTAGGCGCCTGAACGTCCTCGGCCGTATAAAATCCAGTGGCCACGGCAAAATCTGGGACTGACATCTCGTACAGCTGTCGTCCCAGTGAGAATGATACTGCGTGTGGCCCACTAAAGTCTGTGGGCGTAAAGTCAAAGGTCGAGTAGAACTCACGTGTGAGCTCGACATATGAAGGTGAGTCACACGCGAGCACAGCTGCCCACGGACCTGTCAAAAAAGCACGTACCTGGTCGTGAATCTCCGGAGCACGCAGCAATGTCCAGTCAAACAAGAGGTGGCGAAGCAGCTGAATCTGTCGAACCCTCTCAAATCTAGTAGACTCCTCTGATGTCAAGTCGAATTGAAGAACCTGATGAGGTATACGTCCATCCCCCATAATATCCGTTGGCTCGATGCCAGGGACAATCTGGACCTCATCGCTACCGTAGCGGATGACAAGAGGGTCAGTCCGCTGCCTCTTGTGCCGGGTGCGCGAGAACTCTGGTGCATCAGCCATATCTGCAAACTCAAGCAAGCAAGTTAGATGTGTTAATATGGTGACGACCGTATAGAATTTCGGTCGCGGTCGTCCCATAAAATAAAATAATATTAAAATATTAAAATAAAAATAAATAAAGACGAAAAATTCGGGGACACCCTATGCGTATATCTAAAAACCAGATTCACCCACCCGAATAGAGATTGAGTACGGGCGGGTAATCAATTAACAATTCAAACCGTCAAGGTATCCCTGAGACTCGATTAACAAAACACAAACAAACATGACTTGATACAACTCGATTAACCACACCCGACCAAACAAAACAAAAGACAAACGGACATACTTGACACAAACTGACCAACTGTCTCGAAAAACGTGCAAAGCAAACAACTAATATGTCGAGTTGGGTTTTAAAGTATTAATAAAATATTTTTAAAAATACGTTCACATAAATTATTTAATATCGAATCAACACTATCATTTATTTTATAATAAAATAATGATTTTTTAAATGTGAAAATCAAAACCCGAATCGTTATATTGAAAAATCCCGATTAGTTAAACGAATAACCAATCCAAACAACCCGGTTAGTCAACCATGTTCATAAATAACCCCACCACCTACTTTAACAAACTAACACGCGAACCCAAACTTCAAAATCAATCCCGTAAACCGATATTGAAAACCCAACCATCCCGCAAGTTTGTCGAAATAGTTACCCGACAACTCAATAACCCGACGAAAAGAAATAATATAATAATAATAACGTACCTCGATGTCGGATTAGAGAGCCAAAAGGAGTAATAATAATAATAGTGGAGACAGAAACGACAGTGGTCGGGAACGGTGGTACGGTGACTGTGGTGGTGGGTTTTGGGTGGGGTGACGGGGTTGGTGGTGGTGAAAGATGATGGTGGTGGACAGGGGGTAAACGGTAGTGGTGGATGATCGGAGGGGAGTATGGTGACGGATTGGTGGTGGTTGGTTGTGGTAGTGGTGATGGAGGGGTTGCGGTGGTGGTCAGAGACAAAAGGGCGGCGATGGTGAGGGTGAGTGATGGTGGGGTTGGATGGTGATGACTGGATGGTGATGGTGACAGGGGGAAGATGGCGAGGTATGATGGTGCGGTGGCCGGAGAGAAAGAAAAGAGAAGGAAGAGAGAAGACGATCGGAGGAGAAGTGAAAGAGAAGAGAAGAAGAAGGGTTTATAAACACCCGGGTCAGGAGGAGCCCCATGACCCATCGCGGTACCGCGATGGGTAAAATAGGTGTGGGCGCGTACCGCCGCCCAAATTGGGGTAATTAGGGTTTTAACCCCATCGCGGTACGCGATGGGGTATTATGCCAAGCCCATCGCGTACCGCAATGGGTTCAGAAATCAGATTTGGAATTTTTCGAAAACGCACCTGTTTCGGCATCCCAACATCACCCTGGACACGTTCAAAACTGAAAATACCATTACATACCTGGAGTGACGTGTGCTAAACCCATGCTTATCGAATTTCTCTAATTTGCCATTCTTCAACGAGCTTCCCCACACTTGGCGTTTACTGCACAAAACTCGAGACGACACTAAGTACAAGACTTAATAAAATAAAATAAAAACTGGACAGACACTTACAAACCCCGGGTTGCCTCCTGTAAGCGCTGAATTTATAGTCTACAGCTCGATAGTGTCTCGAACTCAGTTATCTTCATAAACCGGTGAAGTCACAATGAAATTCACCGATTCCTTGTCCAGCTCATGTATGTCCTTCATCTCTAAATATGGCTTCAGTCTATAGCCATTTACCACTTGCCTCAAATGATCATCGAAGTCTTCAATCTCGTACTGACCATGATTTCCAACCCTTACAATCAAATACGGGCCTGTCCACTTACTTTTCAACTTACCCGGGAAGAGTTTCATTCTCGTGTTGTACAACCACACTCGTTGACCAACTTCAAAATTCTTCAACCGGATATTTTCATCATGAACTTTCTTCATTTTCGCCGTGTAAGCGGACGCGCAATCGTATGCCTCGTCTTTCAACTCCTAGATCTCGCACAAAGCCAATTTTCTCGCTTTACCTACATCATCATAATCCATATTGACATGTTTAGTAGCCCAAAACGCTCTTTGTGCAATTTCAACCGATAAATGGCAATCCTTTCCATACACAAGTCTATAAGGAGTGGTTCCAATTGGCGTTTTACAAGCGGTTCGGTAGGCCCATAAGGCATCGGTTAACTTAGTAGACCAATCCTTTCGGTCCGTCCGAACAGTTTTCTGTAAAATCTGTTTTATTTGCCTATTGGAAACCTCAACTTGTCCACTCGTTTTTGGATGGTAAGGAGTTGCAATCCTATGATCAACACCATCTCGTTTAAGCAATTTCCAGAAATTAAAATTCTTAAAATGAGATCCCCCATCACTTATGATGGTTCGGGGGACTCCAAATCTTGAAAAAAATATTACTTTGAACAAAATTGCAAACGACTGTGTGATCATTTGTCCTGGTGGCTATCGCTTCAACCCATTTAAAAACGTAATCGACGACCACTAGGATATACAAATTATCGTGTGAATTCGGAAAAGGGCCCATGAAATCGATCCCCCAGACGTCAAAAATGTCAACAACCAGGATCGGGTTCAAGGGCATCTCGTCCCGCTTAGAAATACTCCCGAGTTGTTGACACTTAAAACAGTGTGTCACGAACTTGTGAGCATCCTTAAACAATGAAGGCCAAAAGAAACCACTCGTTAAAACTTTTCGAGCGGTTTTCTGGCCACTGAAATGACCACCACACGCAGACGAATGCGCGTGTTCCAACACTGATCTGACATCCTCCTCGGGTATGCATCGTCTGATCATCTGATCTGCACCAATTTTAAACCAATCCGGATCGTCCTAGATGTACTGTTTAGCTTGGGTTATCGAATGTTTCTTCTTTCTCCTTGGCCAATGCTCTGGTTAATCACCTGCAACTTTAAAATTAACAATGTGAGCAAACCAAGGATTTTGTGAAACTGCCAGGATATGCTCATCCGGGAAGGACTCGTTAATGGGACCATCAGTGTTCCCATTTTGCACCATAATTCGGGAAAAATGATCTGCAACAACATTTTCACTCCCTTTCTTGTCCCGAATCTCTAAATCAAATTCCTGTAACAACAAAACCCATATGATAAGCCTCGGTTTTGCATCTTTTTTATCCATGAGATACCTGACAGCAGAATGGTCAGAATATATAATAACTTTACTACCCCAAATATAAGACCGGAATTTATCTAGAGTATATACTACTGCTAGTAACTCCTTCTCGGTTGTGGTGTCATTTAATTGAGCATCCGAGAGAATTTTACTTGCATAGTATATAGCAACGGGTTTCTTGTCAACCCGTTGACCCAAAACAGCCCCGACCGCATAATCACTTGCATCACCCATTATTTCGAAAGGTAAACTCCAATCGGGTGATTGCAAGATCGGGGCTTCAACTAATTTCAATTTCAGAATGTCAAAGGCCTTAGCACATTCATCATTAAAGTCAAACGGGGCATCCTTAAGCAATAAATTACATAAGGGTTTGGTAATATCACTAAAACCCTTAATAAACCGTCTATAAAACCAGGCATGCCTCAGAAATGATCTAATGCCTTTAACATTAGTGGGATGAGGTAAAGTGGAAATAACTTGGACCTTAGCCCGGTTCACCTCGATCCCTCGACTCGAAACAACATGGCCCAATACAATTCCCCCTTGGACCATGAAATGGCTCTTTTCCCAACTAAGAACCAAATTCGTTTCGACACATCTTTTTAAAACTCTTTCGAGTTGGTTTAAACATGACTCAAAAGATGTGCCGAAAATCGAAAAATCATCCATGAAAATTTCCAAAGACTCCCCCACCATATCTGAAAAGATACTCATCATGCACCTCTGAAAGGTGGCAGGGGCGTTACATAACCCGAATGGCATTCGCCTAAACGCGAATGTGCCATACGGGCACGTAAACGTGGTCTTTTCCTGATCTTCAGGATGAATAGCTATCTGGTTATACCCGGAATACCCGTCTAAAAAGCAATAAAATTTTTGACCAGATAGCTTTTTAACAATTTGATCGATAAACGGAAGCGAAAAGTGATCTTTTGATGTTGTCGCGTTCAGTTTACGATAATCAATACAAATGTGCCACCCGGTTACCGGCCGGGTGGCGACCTCGTTACCTGAGTCGTCCTTGACAACTTGTATGCTCGCCTTTTTCAGTACTGTCTGTGTCGGGCTCACCAACGTGTTGTCTGATATGGCAAAGATAATGCCAACATCTAACCATTTCAGCACCTCCTTCTTCACCACTTCCCTCATGTTCGGGTTCAACCTCCGCTGAGCATCATGTGCGGGTTTGACAGCCGGATCTGTTAAAATTTTGTGCATCAAAATTGAGGGACCGATTCCCTTCAAATCCGCTATCGTCCACCCGATTGCTTCTTTATTCGCAACCAGCACATCTATCAAAGCATTTTCCTGTTCAATAGATAAGTTAGAAGTTATAATAACAGGAAATGTATTATTCTTACCAAGAAAAGCATATTTTAAATGCTTTGGGAGCTCTTTCAGCTCGACTTTCGGTGCTTCCAGCATTGACGGTTTCAACCCGGTATCAATCTTCTCGGGAAGCGGTTCCACCTGAACTGACCATGGTGGACGGTCTCCTCGCACAGCTGCGATCTCCATCTGTCTTTCCTCATCTTCCAGCAACTTATCTGTTTTCACCTGTAACCTGTCAAACAAAAAACACGTCTCCGCTGTGCCATCCGAACTGACGACAGAGTCGTATAGCGGAACGCACTCGTCAATGACATCGGCCATAAAGCACTCGTCATCGACCGGAGAATTATTTCCACGTGTGAAAACATTAATTCTCAGCTTACGGTTACCAAATGCCATGTCAACAGTACCATTTCTACAATTAATGTTGGCATTTGCGGTAGCCAAAAATGGTCTACCGAGGATAACCGTGGGCTGTTTAGTCCTCTCACCCGAAACATAATCGAGGACTAAAAAGGCAACTGGAAAGTAAAAGTCTTCCACATTGACGATAACGTCAGTCAATATTCCTCGGGGTAGTTTTGGTGTCTGGTCAGCCAAGACAACCGTGGTGGCAGCCGCACGAAGCGGGCCAAAATCATACTGGTCGTATAAACTGCCCGGGAGAATACTGATGCCAGCTCCATGATCTAAAAGAGCCCGAGTCATTTTATAATCACCCACTTGAATGGGTATAATGGGCGTTCCTGGATCTTGTAACTTGGGTGGGAGAGCACCCGAAAGAATTGCACTCACATTGTCGGTAAAATCAATCTGTTTAGGAATCTTATGACTCCTTTTCTGTGTGCACAATTCTTTTAAATACTTAGCATAGGCGGGAATTTGTTTTATGGCATCTAAAAGAGGAATGTTAATTTTAACTTGTTTAAACGTTTCCCACATTTCTTCTTGTTGCGGGCCTCGTTTTGATGCCATCTTCGCCTTTGATGGCGCCAACAAAGCATCAGGATATGGAACAGTTTTCACCTTTTCCTTATCCTTAGAGTTGTTGGTGTCATCCTTCGGAACCGATTTATTATTTTTAGTTTCACTTTTGTTAGGTTTATTTAATTCAATCGGTTCCGGCTCGTCATCACTAATGAGATTTTCATCAATCTCTTCCACCACCCCATCAAACAATGGCGGTGGATCCCCAACCTTATTATCATATTTCTTACCATTACGTAAAATACTTACCTGGTTGACGTGCTTTTTCGAACTTGAACCGTGATGATTCGGGTTGACTGTGGTGTCGCTCGGAAGTTGGCCCGCATTCTTTTGTAATTTTGCCATATTTGAAGCGAGCTGACCAATTTGTTTCATCATTGCCTCTGACGATTTATCCTGTAACTTGCACTGTTGTTTCGTCTCGGCTTTTTGATCAGTCATAGCTTTCAATAACGCATCCAACTTTGAGTGTACTGACTCATCTGAATTACCCGAGGACCGTTTCTGCTGATCCTGATTACCCGAAAAATTTTCACCCCGATTATTGTCTCTGTTATACCCCCGATTCTGATTACTCGAGCCCTGCTGATTACCACTCTGACGGTAATTACCCTGCGATCTGTTCTGACTCGATCCCTGAAAGTTCGGGTTCATCTGAGAAGACGCGTTCCCGTAACGAAAATTCGGGTAGTTCCTCAGGCCTGGGTGATATGTGTTTGAATTGAACCCTTGGCCTTTGGAATCCCCATAAGCATAATTAACTTCCTCGGTGTCATCCTCCTCATCATCATCATAATACTCGGGGCAATTTTCGGCCTTATGCTCGAGTTCACCACAATCTTCACAAACCGGTAATTTCACTACAACTTTCCCGACTTCTTTCTTCTTACCCTTTCTGTACCCAGCCAGTTCCCGTTCTAACTCAGCAATTCTTTCAGACTCACTCGTGACTGACTTAACTGATCTGGATAAATTACCACGTCTTCGTCTTTCAGCTACTGCTTCTGCCTTGGAATCTTCACACATGAATTCTAAATATTCCTAATCATCTTCCTCAGGATGATTCAACAGCTAACTATTACACGAGGTCTTAAGATGCTTTCGTTCCTCGTATGTCAAACCATCAACAAAGCACTTTACCAGTTCCCACAGTTCGATTTGGTGATGTGGGCATTTTCTGATCATATCCTTATACCTGGTAAAAGCTTCATGGAATAACTCACCTGGTAACTGTGAAAAGTGACGAATATCTGAACGGGCCTCGGTAGTCTTCGACTGTGAATAAAACTCGTTTAGGAAGACTTGTTGCATCTCGGCCCAGTTTCTGATACTGTGTTGGTAACGAGTTAAACCACAGTTTCACTTTGTCTTTTAACGAGAACTGGAATAACCGCAACCGGACTTCATCCTGATCGAACGTACCATCACCAATAGACCCGCAAACAGCCGAAAAATCGATCAAGTGCGAATACGGGTCTTCCGAAGCCATCCCGTTGAAATGAGGAACGATGTTGATGTAAGATGGCCGGGACTTAAAAGTTTGTTGTCCCTGCACTCGTTCCCGTGGGACCAACGGAGATGCTTCGTCTGAGATATCCGGTCTGAACCGACTGTTAACACCATGAGCCGGGGCTATGTAATTTCTCCTTTGCCCCCCCCCCCCCGGGGTTTCCCATACCGTCCCGGTTAACCGGAATACCACGAACTCTCTCGGGCCGTTTCGCCCAATTTACCCTTTCTCGATCCCTTCGGTGTCTGTTAACGGGTTCAGCCCGTCTTCGAATTACCGGCTCTTCCACTTCTTCTTCATACTGATTATCACCCTCAGCCTCCGGTTCACCAACCTCGTTCTCTGGTTCAACCTCCGTTTCTCCTAACCCATCGATCAACCTCATCATCAGCTGCCCGAAAAACCTCGTTTCCATTATTCTCTTCACTCTAATCCTCATCTTCAGTCGGAACACTAGATCGAACATCATCAATATTTATCCTAACTCGACGGTTGGGGTTATTATTTGGAGCAGATGGTCTGGCTTGGTCAAAGTTGAGGTTTAAGTTTCGGTTGAGGTTTCGGTTTCGGTTTTGATTTCGGGTTCTGGAGGCACGAGCTTAGTTGTTTTGGTTATTCTGGTTATTGAAGTTTGGTGGGTCGGGTATGTTTTCTGGGTGAAACATGTTGGTTTGTGGATGTGGATCTTGGTTTTGGTTATTGTTCTAGTTCTGGTTTTCGTTTTGGTTCTGGTTCTGATTCTGGTTCTGGTTCTGATTCTGGTCTTCCATTTGGGAGTTTCTGTTTTGTACTCGGTTCTGCCGAGCTACTCTCTCGATTTCGGGCTCGTAAACTAACGGAGACTGTCGGACCGAATGGCGGGTGCGCATAAACCTGTAATCTGCACAACTAACACAACCCGCGTAAAATGAAAAAAATACAAATACAATAAAGTAAAATTAAATTTAAACTAAAAAAAACTGAAAATTAAATTAAACACGAAAAACAAAAAGCGCACTAACTCCCCGGCAACGGCGTCATTTTGATGACCGTCATTCGAGTCATGCAAAAACCTAAATAACCTAAGTAGATAGGGTAAATAAGGTATCTATCCACCAGGAGTATGTGGTCAATGCAATTCGTGTAACATATTTAATATTATGAAGTAAACGGTTTTAGTGCTGATCACACAAGCAATAGTTTAAATTAAGAGAACTAAGCAACGAACGAGCAAGCGAGTTGTAAAAAATTAACAAAGCAAATCACACCCAGGAATTCAAGTAAGCAACCAAACAGTATCTCATGCAACCTAACAGATTTATTATTAATGATTAACTGAAAACTAATCAACCAGATAAAGCCTTAGACGTCAACAATTACTTTACACACGATACTGGTTATCAAACAGTCCTTGCCAGTGTGACTCAGTTAAGGGTAATTGTACGTTTTATCGTATTCAATCTAACCAAACAGTTATATGACTGATTATCTAGCAACTGGTAACAGATCGTTCAGACCAAGGTAAACCTAAATCGACCGAACACACATAAATACTAAACATCAATAATCATATATCAATCATCAATAATTATACACAAGTGTTCTTAATCACATGAGAAAAAATGTAAAGATTACAAACTATACATCCCGGGTGCGATTCTAGAAAATTAGCCGAGCCGCGACATTATCGAATCTTCAATACGGATGATATGGATCATACGGAGGGTCTTGGCACAAGCTATGATGGTGGGAATCGCCTCTTGGAACTGCTGAAATCGCCTTTGGTTCGTAAAAACGGAGTTAGGGTTTCCAATGATGAAAAGGATGATAATAACCAAATTTTCTCGTCTGCACACCCGTCGCGATACGCGACGGGGTCTTCTATGGCCATCGCGTACCGCTATTTACCAATAGTCAACGTCTTCATTTAAGTCCCATCGTGGTACGCGATGGGACCCTCAACACACCCATCGCGTACCGCGATGGGTTCTGCTACAACCAATCTTCAACAATGGTTATCGTTTCGCGTGATGGACATCCCCGGGTCTTCATTCCATGTCACAACAGGTCCATACTGAGTACTTTAACGCCTATGACCTGAAATCCAATAATACACGTATGAAGTATCGATAGTTCTAAAATAAACAGTTAAAACTAAATAATAAACGAACTAAAACATATACAAATTAACCGACCGTCAATGCTAAAATTAAGTCCCTGATAAAAAAATAATAAATGCCAAAAATAGATAATATCTTTCACAATAATAGGATTTCTAACATTATACAAGAAAAATATTATCCTTTTGTGCAATAAACATAGTGATTAATATACGAACAAAACATAAAGCAGTAGATGACAAGGGCTGTGCAACGGTTCAGAACCGTGAGAACCGAACCGAAACCGGAACCCAACCGGAATCGAAAATGACTAAAAAGTAGAACCGGAACCTATTATAGTAAACCGGTTCAGTTCCAGAACCGGTAAAGTCAGTTCTCACTAATCGATTCTGGCTAGAACCGTTTCCGTTGTATATTATCAAATGTGTTGTGCAAACTTTTGCAAATTATAAAACAAGTTTATATAATTGTATGTCTTCTTTCACGGTAAAATTAATTTAGATTACAACATGAACATCCATTATATTTTTTATTAAAATCTAATTGTTGAAGTTAAATAAATCATTAGCAACGATAGATTAAAGGAAGATCATATCATTTTATATTAAATTACATTGATAGCTTAAATCAAAATTGATCATGGTTGCTAGGTCTTGAACGAAAAGAAAGAAGATTTGAATTAAATAATGATTAAATGGATGCGGGTTAATAAGTTACTCTATAAAAAATGAGTATTGGTAAATTTAGTTAAAACGTTTTTAATATTCCAGTTCTTCGATTCCAAGTCTAGAACCGTCGGTTTTACCCGGAACCGAACCGTGAACCGTTTAATGCAAATTCTGAGAACCGAGAACCGCAATGTAACACAGGTTAGCGGTTCTGAGGCACCGGTTCGGTTCCAGTTCTGCGGTTCTGGCGGTTCTGAACCGTTTTTTGCTCACCCCTGTATATATGAATATGGTACTATTAAGTAAACTTTATAATTAATTTTATTTTAACGAATATAAGTTAAAAGTTACACAATTTTTATTTCAAGATAGAAATAAGATATTGATATAATTTTGAGGTAACATAATTAAAAGTGTAACAACTACTAAATAAAGAATTAATTAATACCAATCTTTAAATATGAGTTATTCTACAAAGACCAACAAAAATGATAAGTGTGGAAAGCCATAACTAATTAATATGTGTTAGTTGAGTACAAAGGAAAAAAAAAACTATAAAACTAATAGTGCATATTTTCTCTTTAAGACACCATTTTAAAAAAATCACCATAATAGCAAGTTTTTTTTTATATTTAATATGAGTATAATTTTGTTATATAAATATTAAAATAAAAATTACGTCATTGTGTCTTTTTGATTACCATTGTGTCTTGTTTCGTCATTGTGTTTTTCTGTTTGTCATTGTGTTTTTTTCATCATTGTATTTTTCAACTAATCAATGTTTTTTCTAAATACTTATAACACTGTTGTTTAATAATAATATATAAATATAATGATAAAATAACAACAAATTATCTAATACCTAAAACACAATGATGAATGCATATAACATAATAATCTAAAACGTAAAATACAATGGTGAATACATATAACACAATGACTTGAAACGTAAAACACAATAGAAACTACATATTACACAATGACTTAAACGTAATACACAATGAACGTAATATTATTTTTCTCAAATTAAGTGAATGACACATGTCAATCACAAACAAAAGACCAAGAACGTAGTACACAGTGACTACAACGCAATGATAAGTAGAAAGACAAATGTTGAGCACAAAGACACAATGACGAACAAAAAGAAACAATGACTTAATCTTTTTTTAATTTTTATCTTTAATATGAGCACCTATTAAAAAACACAATGACCAAAATCTATAATACAATGCATAGATAAAAACCAATTAAAAAAACACAATGAACAACCAATTACATAATATAAAAAACCCACTAATTTTTTTAATTTTTATTTAGCAATATGATATGCATATTAAAGATAAATAAAACGCTTGTTAATATGGTGAATTTTTTTTCTAAAAAAATTTAGTATAAAAAGGTTATTAACGTTTTAAAATGATTGAGCACAAAGACACAATGACGAACAAAAAGAAACAATGACTTAATCTTTGTTTTAATTTTTATCTTTAATATGAGCACCTATTAGAAAACACAATGACCAAAATCTATAATACAATGCATAGATAAAAACCAATTAAAAAAACATAATGAACAACCAATTACATAATATAAAAAAACCCACTAATTTTTTTTGTTTTTATTTAACAATATGATATGCATATTAAAGATAAATAAAACGCTTGTTAATATGGTGAATTTTTTTTCTAAAAATATGTCGTATAAAAAGGTTATTGACGTTTTAAAATGATTGAGGAATTGACATATATCTTGCATGTGGAAAGAGAAAGTCATCAAAAATGAGTTATTGCTTATTACTTTCATGTCCTATCATTAATTTTTATTCTTAAATTAATCTCCACCATTTAAATCTAAGATTAAAGGATTAGATTCTTTTATTTTTTTTGAATGATGATATGGTCCAAAATATACATATTATTATATAATATTTATTAAACTTGGAGTACTTTTGAGTCAAAATTTTATTGAATATTATTTTTAATTGGTTTATATGTGAATATAAAGGGTTTGAAGAGACAACGAGCTCAAACGAGTTCATTAATTCAACAATACAACTATTTAAAAAGATTAATTATTATGATAATTAAAAATGAGTCTTTTAAACCAACAAATGGTGATAGTTACATGACAAGAAAGTATATTATGTTGGTGAATATAAAAATTAAGGAATTCGAAATTTTGTTACAGGTTCAACGAAAGGAAAATTGGCACAAAAGGTTTATTAGAAAAGGAAAAATAATATAAAATAAAGAAGCATGTTTGGCGTTGGATTGAAGGGAAAAAAACAAAAGCTTCAAAAGTAAACATAAAAGATTACGTGGGCTGGTGGCTTCTTTGGTTTATGTTAGAGTGGCCCAAGACGTAAACTAGGGGTTTGGACTTTGGATAGTCGGTTTCGAGTGACACCATTATATAAAAATCAATTCATATAGTTTTTGAGGGGGAATTGGTGGAGAACCCTACGAAGAAAATAGAAGACCCCTGGACAGCCGTAAGCAAGAGAGGAAAAGTATTTGGTTCGAGCCGAGATCGTTTGGGTTCAACACCTACTCAACCAAGCATCATCATTATTCAGTTTGAATTTATTATTATACTTATGAGCTTGGTTGTTAAACTTAATTATTTTTGTTTCTTTGATTTTAAGATGCTAGGCTAAACCTATTAGACTGCCTAGGCTTGTGATGAACCATTGTTAAATTTTTACTTTATTTGGAATTTGCTTTTCGTTATGATTTTATGATTCAGTAAATTGTTTGGTTTATTTGATTGATGAGTATGTGTACTTGGTTTTGGTTGTTCTAGTTTTATTATTCCACAAAATTCTTGGTGATTGTTTCTTATGATAGGATTTTGTTAGGTCATCTACTGTGTGTTTTTGACTAGTTTATGATCGAATTCGAATAATATCATAGGAATAATATTAGTAATCAAACGAATAAAAGTGTGTTGCTAACCTAGAAAGCTGTAAGGTGATAGGTTATTGCTAGGTCTTTGTTGATTAAGATTGTTAGATTAATTCTTCGTAAGGAGTCCGTCTAGGTTTGATTAATTAATATTGTCTAGCGAGTCAATTAAGCTCTTCAAATTACCTTTGATTTCCGCGCTGTAAGGCAAGATTTCACTATAAAGGTACTCTTTCATAATTAATTAGATAACCGTAAGGAAGTCTAATATTAAAACTGGTGTTTTTAAGAACTTAATAAAAACTCATAGGTGTCTTCTTGAAGGGTCAGGGGTTCTGTTCGGGTTTTCTTTTAAGTGTCTATTTTACGATCCCTGTTCCATAATAAGCATTTTCCGAATAATTGATAACTATAACTTTGGGGATTCTAGCCTAGGCGGTTTTTCATCGTCATCTTATTTAAATCAATTAAAATTATCTCTTGTTTATTTTACTTGTTTTTTATTAATTAGTTTAAATTTTGTTTTTTAAGTAAAACCCCCATTTTAGTAATAATAACTAAATAGTCGTGTCAGTTAGTCGAGTCTAATTAGTTAATTTACGTAATTTAAAGAGTCTTGTGGGTTCGATATCCGGACTTACTAAACTGTACTAGAGTCGACCGGTACACTTGTCGGTAAGTAGTTTTAGTTAAGTTTACGGGTCTAGAGTATTACTTAGTGTCTAGATTAGTATAATTTTAGTTATTTATTATTTGACTACTTTTAGCACATCAAGTTTTTTGGCGCTGTTGCCGGGGACTCTTGGCAATTGCGATATTAGCTTTTTTTGGACTTATTTGCTACATACGTGCTATTTGTTTTGTTTTCGTTTGAGTCGCAGGAGTCTAATTTTTAAGTTTTAGTTTATTTTATTGTATTTTATTTTCTAGTCTTTATTAGAGTCTACCCATTTAGTCTGTTGCGTTTTTCAGGTTTATGCCACGTCTTCGTTCGCAAGGACCACCGTTGGAAAACCTGGAATTTTCTCCATTTAAGACCGAGGCTAGCTCGTCAACAGAAAAGCAACCGTCAGAAGCTACTTCTACACCAAAATAGTCACCGCACAGTTCACCACCAGAAAGTCCGAGAATTAAACCAAACGTTCAAATGGCCGACGATAGGACAATTGCTTCTCAAGCCTTCGATGGCTTAACCGGAAACCAGTCATGCATCGTTGTCCCCGCGATCGACAACCCCAAATCGTGGCAGATTCCGTCATACGTCATGAACAACATCGTTCAAAATAATCAGTTTCATGGGAACGATGACGAGGATGCGCCGGCTCATATTCACCGACTTTACCGCGTTTTGAAAACTTTTAAATTGCAAGGTGCTACTGAAGATGCAATTTTCTTACATCTTTTTCCTTTTTCACTTACAGGTAAAGCAGCTATTTGGCTTGACACGCAGCCACCTGGCACATTCACCATTTGGGAAGCACTACGTTCTGTATTTATCAAGAGATACTTCCCACCGGCTAAAGCGGCTGTTCTTCGCGATCAGATTCACTCGTTTCACATGGATCCGGATGAGCAATATTGTCATGCTTGGGGAGCGTTTTCAGAGCTTTTTGTCTCGCACAGAATGGTCTCACGCCATGGGCTCTCGTGGAGAAATTCTACAATGAGTTGAACTACGAAACCCAAGTTCGGTTCGACACGGCCGCGGGAGGAAGTCTACTGGCTAGGAAGAACGTCACCGAATGTAACGAGATGTTTGAGAGCTTCGCTCAATCGGACCTCACCAAAGGGCCACGACGCGGGAATTCCATTCCCGTTAGCAGTACATCCTCATCTTCGCGTGGTATACACCAGGTTAATCTGGATATTACCGTGGCTTCTGCTTTGGAATCACTAACCCGAGAGGTGAAGGAACTTAAGACTAAGGTGGACAAGTGTGAGTTTTGTAGAGGTGGACATGGCACTTTGGAGTGCCCGGTGATGAATCAGCAAGTCGATTATGTTGGTGGTCAGAATAGGTTTCCAAACAACAACTTCAACAATAATCAGAATTGGAACACCTACAAGAACCCGAGTCAGAATAACTCAAATTGGCGTCCCGCGGGCGCCCCACCCGGCTATCAAAATTCTTACAATCAAGGACAAGGTCAGTATAATAATACTAATAATAACAATGGTACTAATGTTCAAAATAATGTGCAGGATTCTAATGGAGGAATGGGTCGTCTAGAAGATATGATGAAGCAAATCTTGGAGAGGGATCAAGTTACACAGAAAAAGATTGCCGAACATGATATGCTCTTAAAGAATCAACAATCTTCTTTGCTTGACATTCAAAGGTCCGTTGGTGATATTGCTCGTCGTCTCGAAGAAAGGCTTCAAGGACAGTTTTCGGGTTCAACTCAGACGAATCCGGCCGCTCAACTGAAAGCGATTACTACTCGTAGCGAAAGGGTTTTGGGTCCCGAGGTAGTTAAAGAAAGGGTTGGAGTTGAAGAAGAAGAAGTGGTGGATGAAGAAATTGAGATGGAGGCTCCGGGTAAGTCACAAATTAAAACACCAATTATTGAGCCACAAGTTGAGAAAAAGCCGGTTGAATTCCGGCCACCACCCGATATTAATATTGCCAATGTTCCTTATCCCACTCGTCTCAAGAACCAAAAATACACGAGGGAATACGGGCATTTTCTAGATATGTTCCGACAATTAAATATTAATCTTCCGTTTGTTGAAGCCCTCCAACACATGCCAAAGTATGCAAAATTCTTGAAAGATTTACTTAAGAGAAAAGACCGGTTGGGAGAGGTTTCGTCTATTCCGCTTAGCAGGGATTGTTCGGCGGTAGTGTTAAACCGAGTCCCGGAAAAAGTTATCGGATCCGGGTGTGTTTACAATCCCGTTCACGTTCGGAAGTGATATGATGAGTCAAGCGTTGGCGGATTTGGGTGCGAGTATCAATCTTATGCCATATTCGTTGTTTGAAAAGTTGGAGTTGGGTGAACTTACACCTACTCGTATGTCGTTGTCACTGGCGGATCGTTCGGTTAAGTATCCGCGAGGTATTATTGAGAATTTATAGTGAAAGTTGACAAGTTTGTATTCCCGGTTGATTTTGTGGTACTTGACATGGAGGTCGACGAGAAGGTTCCCATTATTCTTGGTCGGCCGTTTTTTAGAACGGCTAAGTCTCTAATTGATGTGTATGAAGGGCGGATCACACTTCGGGTTGGTGATGAGAATGTTACTTATGATATTGCAAAGTCCATGAAGCACCCGGGTGATAGTGATGATGTTAGTGGTCCATGCCATTCGGTATATTTTTTGAATTTTTTTATTCCGGGTTTTGATAAGTGTCTTGATTATATTTGTGGAACCGATTTGGTTGGGATGAATGTGGATGACGAGATGACGGAAATTATGGAGGATGGTGAGGAAGATGTGGTAGATGACGTTACTTGTTCGGCGGAGATTATGGAGGTTAGTGAGATTATTTGTGAAAAAGAGGCGGAAAAACCCGCTCCGTTGGAATTAAAGGTTCTTCCGTCACATTTAGAGTATGCGTATCTTGAAGAGGGCTCAGATTTGCCTATTATTATTTCGTCTAAGTTGAGTGAGGAAGAAAAGTCAAAGTTTATAGAAGTGTTGAAGATGAATAAAGGGGCAATTGCATGGAGACTTTCAGATATTCAAGGCATTAGCCCCGCTTATTGTACCCACCGGATTTTGATGAAAGATGAATATAAAATGGTGGTTCAACCCCAAAGGCGTTTAAATCCAAATATGCAAGAAGTTGTAAAGAAAGAGGTGCTTAAGTTGTTGGATGCCGGAGTGATTTATCCGATTTCGGATTCTCCATGGGTAAGTTCGACTCAAGTTGTTCCGAAGAAAGGGGGGATGACGGTA
The DNA here is from genome assembly GCF_021521415.1 of Bidens hawaiensis. Lineage (NCBI taxonomy): Eukaryota > Viridiplantae > Streptophyta > Magnoliopsida > Asterales > Asteraceae > Bidens > Bidens hawaiensis. The sequence goes on from NW_027497597.1 coordinate 91,583, forward strand.
GTCATGAACGAGAAAAATGAACTTATCCCTTCGCGTACGGTTACCGGTTGGCGGGTTTGTATTGACTACCGGAGGTTGAATGATGCGACTCGCAAAGACCACTTCCTGTTGCCGTTTATTGATCAAATGTTTATGGTGGCAATTTTTCAAGACATGATAGAGACGTCCATGGAAGTTTTTATGGATGATTTTTCGGTGTACGGTAATTCTTTCTATCATTGTTTAGTTAATCTTGAAAAAATGTTGAAGAGGTGTATCGAGACGAAGTTGATGTTGAATTGGGAAAAGTGTCACTTTATGGTGACGGAATGGATAGTCTTGGGTCATAAAATTTCAAGAGAAGGTATAGAGGTGGATCGGGCGAAGATTGATACGATTAGTAGGCTTCCTCCACCGAAAAATGTTAAGGCTATAAGAAGTTTTCTCGGTTATGCGGGTTTTTACCGGAGGTTTATTAAAGACTTTTCAAAGATTACCCGCCCGATGACCCGATTGTTAGAGAAAGATGTCCCGTTTGTGTTCGATGAAGATTGTTTGAAGGCGTTCAGGTTTCTGAAAGATCAACTCGTAAGTGCTCCTATTCTCGTATCACCGGATTGGAATTTACCGTTTAAGCACATGTGTGATGCGAGTGATTATGCGGTTGGAGCGGTTTTGGGGCAAAGGCGTGAGAAACATTTTCACCCTATTTATTATGCAAGAAAGACGTTGAATGATGCCCAGGAGAACTACACCACCACCGAAAAGGAACTTTTAGCCGTTGTATTTGCATTTGACAAGTTCCGGTCTTATCTCGTACTTTCTAAGACCACCGTATTTACCGATCATGCAGCGTTGTGTTTTCTCTTTCACAAGAAAGACGCGAAGCCCCGTCTCATACGGTGGATTCTTTTACTTTCCGAGTTTGATATAGAGATTAAAGACAAGAAGGGGGTGGAGAATGTTGCGACGAATCATCTTTCTCGTTTGGAATATCCGAAGATAGAAGAGATTCGCGAAGAAGAAATTGGTGATAGATTCCCGCATGAGTCGATTGATTTTGTTAAAGCCGAAAAGCAAGATTTGCCATGGTTCACCGATTTTGCTAATTTTTTATCTACGGGCCTTGTGTTGAAAGGGATGACTACTCAACAAAATAAGAAGTTTTTCCAGGATGTTAATCGGTATGTTTGGGATGATCCTTATCTTTTCAAGATTGGTGGTGACCGAATTCTTAGAAGATGTGTGTTGAAAGAAGAAGGGTTAAATATTTTAAAGCATGTCCATGAAGGTTTAACGGGAGGTCATCATGGAGCGCATGCCACGTCTCAAAAGGTATTTGATAGTGGTTTTTATTGGCCATCGGTTGTAAAAGATGCGGTGGAATTTGTTAAGACATGTGATGCTTGTCAACGCACTGGAAATATTTCATCGAAGAACGAGATGCATCAAAACCCCATGCAAACTCTTGAAATTTTATATGTTTGGGGCATCGATTTTATGGGACTGTTTCCCGTTTCCGGTGGTCACAAGTATATCTTGTTGGCGATAGATTATATTTCAAAGTGGGTTGAAGCCCAAGCGTTAGCCACGAATGATGCTAGAGTTGTTGTGAAGTTTTTAAAGAAGTTGTTTACTCGTTTTGGAACTCCACGGGCGATTATTAGTGATCGAGGTACTCATTTTTGTAGTTCCGTCACGGAGAAAGCATTAGCTCGTTATGGAGTTACTCATCGCACCTCTACCGCTTACCATCCTCAAACGAATGGTCAAGTCGAGAATGCTTATAGAGGGGTGAAGAGAATTTTGGAGAAGACGGTAGGAATAAGTCGGATAGATTGGTCAGAGAAGTTAGATGACGCGCTATGGGCATTCAGAACTGCGTACAAGACACCGTTGGGTACTTGTTTGATCCCTTGGGTTATCACTCGTTCCAATCAATATCTTAGATCTGATCCAGATCTATATGTTAATATTAATTATACGGATCTAACTCGTTAATACCTTAGTTCGATTGTTATGTAATATATATTATCAATAAGATTAACGTGAAGCTTGAGAGAGAGAGAGAATACTTTAAAAAAACTTTCTGAATAATGTTAATTCTCTCAAAACTTCAACTCTTACAAGTGAACAGTGGTTCACTATTTATAGAAGACGATCTGGTCTCGCTAACATCCCCTAGCGAACCAGCATCCCCTTCGTTAACTAAATTAACTTAACGAACCACCCCCTGATTCGTTAACATCCCCTAACGAATCAGGAGGGAATACATTATAAAGTCCTAGTTCGCTAACATCCCTAGCGAACTAGACTTAACCTTAACGAACTAGTCTTAGTTCGCTAACATTCCTAGCGAACTAGACTAAACATAACGAATTAGATAAATAAACATTAAATATTACATTAAAATAATCAAATAAACATTAATGATAATTACAAAGACTCTAGACGCAAAACCGTGCACTAACAGACACCCCCTCGTCTTGAGCTCTTTGTCTTTAACTTATTTGAAACGCTTTGTCTGCCAATCTCTGCAACTATGAATCCCATGTTCATGGCATACACGAACGACACGTTGGAATTGCATAGCCAGGTCGTAATCTTCTTGGCGTTCAAACAAAATCTGCTTCCTGTGTAGCACGTCATTGTCTGTCTCTGATAAATTAACCAACCACATTGGATCGATTATCTTGATGAGCTCAGTCTGTAGTCCTCGACCACGAACAATAACGGCCTCGCCAGTACGATTGTCATAGTACCAACGGTTGAAAGACAGATAAATATCTTGAGGCATTGTCTTCACAGGAACCCTTCTCATTGTCTTTGGTGGCTTCATTTTCAAGACAAGTTTCTTCCAGCCGGTCCTTGGATCAATCTCATCAGTACGTTTACGTCTAGGAACCTGGGGCTTGAAGAACTTGAAGCCATGATTGACCTCGAACAATAAGTGTTGATGAAACTACTCAGCAGTTCGGTTGCCCCCACGATTGATAAATGGACGTCTCGCGAGGGTGCGTACAGCCCAACGCGGTAGTGTTAGAACATCCATTATCCTCTCGTAATATTGCACACCTTTTTCCCATTTAACAATACATACCTTAAGTTCTGAATCATAGAGCCAGGTGACAATATCACCATGTACCTTAGAAACAGTCTTGAAGTTAGTCATCTGATTTGCCTCAATCCAAGCAGCAGCGGTATCCTTTCTTTCTTTATCTACATACCGGAAAGCGCTGATGATCTTACCCACTTTCTGGCGTTTAAACCATCTTTCAATGTCATCATCAGTTACTTCTTTGAGTGAAGGAACCGTTCGCTGCACAATCTTCTCCAAATCATCCTCAGTCTCTTTAATTACGTCTTCATGAAATACCTGAGCACCTTGATCAACATTTGCGTGTTGATACAAGTCCGGATACTCTTCAGCTGTAACATCCTCCATCTCAATCTCCTCGTTCTCATAAATAAAATCCGTATCCATAAATAACAGATCATCTTCCATTTCATCCTCATTGATCACTTCGACATCGGGCTCGGTCTCTAATACAGTCAGCTGATCGTCATTTAGCCCGAGTAGAATCGAGATCTGCTCCCTTGTCAAAGATCTAACCACAAACTCACCAATCTGTATCTCATCTCTGTTCACCATACTTCTAACTATCCCCAATTCATCAATAAATATTACCGTGTTAGCCTCAATCATTTCTATCGGCTTGGCAGCTGTTGGATCTTGATATAAAATTATCTGCTTGTTCGAATTATTAGCGCCACTTACACCTGCACCAGAGGATGAACCGTGTGATTGTTTAGGCTCACCTCCTGCATCAGACTCGTCAGGATCATCATCATCATTTTTTAGTTTCTTGAGGGCATCTTCTTCACAAGTTAATTGTAAAATTAACTCATCTTGTTCTTTTAATTTCACCCCCTGAGACTCAACAATCGCACGCAACGACTTGGTCTCCTTCTGACAGAACGAAATGTAACTCATCATTTTTCGTTGATTCTCCATGAGTCGTTCTTGATTGAGTCGGTCAACTGCCATTTGATTTTCATATAAGTGTAACAGATTAAGCAGCATTTCCGTTTGACGTCCAGGTGACAAATTGTATACAGATGGATGAACTGGTTGAATAGGTCCCTGAGGCCGAGTGATTCTCATGAAAGAGACATCACTAGGCAGAGGCGGAGGAAAAGTAGTTGTTGGCAGAGGAGGAGGTCCCATTGTAGTGGTGGAAGAAACAGTTGACAGCACAGCAGGAGGCCTCGGCATCTCGGTCAACGCCGTTTGAGGAATCAAGCCGAGCCTCTCATGTGACACCATCGTCGTTGTCAAGGTGAGCATCGGAGTGCTAGTAGTTAGCGGCACCGCCGAGCTTTGAGTAGTTGATTGACGAGGTGGTGGTGCATCAATAATTACACCAGCCCGAGAGGACACACGGGGCTTCTTTGGTGGCTCATCAGTAGCTACAGCCTTACCCTTTCGTTTTCTTTCTTGCTGAGCTTTCATGGTGGCAGCTAGAGCAGCATCAACTGCATCTTGTTGTTCTTTCAGAGCTCACTCACCAGCTCCATCATCACCATCACCATCGTTACCATCATCATCCCCACCATCATTGTTCCCACCTTCTCCCCCCTTCACGCTCGAAATCCGAGTCATCATGGATCCAGCACTCATTAGGAGGACATACATAATCTGGATTGATTATATGACCAATCATCCTTTTGTTCTGTGGCTTATCCTTTCGATAAATCAACATCCGATGCACCGTTTCAGCTTTCATATGTTCCATATCAAGAACATCGTTCACCAACGATCGATCAATCACTAAATCCGGTATCAAATCTTGAATAATTAATTGTAGAAAGCGTGGATACATCAAGAACTTCTTTGACGGTTGAGTTTGCTGAACTTGCTCTTTCAAATGATCAAAGATGAGTTCTGAATAGTTAAATGGCTTGTTCAAGATTAAAGCAACAAATGCTGATTGTAAGCTCAGTCTACATTCATCGAAACCACCGCGACGTCCACTCAAGCAATGAAGCAAGACATGCAGCAAATACTTGTAAAGTGGACACAACCCATTCTTGTTCAACATGGACCGACGAATATCACCCCCATAATTTAATCTTGTGAATAGACCCCTAACCAGCGTCCTGTCAAATTCACTCGGGTAATCATCACTATCGTCAAATTGAAGTACCCGACGAATGACCTCAACATCAATCGTGATCGGAAGCTGATTAATTGTAGCTTGAACCCAATTACTTTCCTCAACATACATTGCCGTGTTCCAGAACTGCCTAATTATACTAAGATACACCTTAGGTTTAGCAGTGATTGCATAATGTATCTTCGAACGGCGTAAGAAATTCAACATAGCTCCGAACGTCCTTAAATCAGCCACATCATGATCGACATAAGCACATATGTTGTGCTTCTTATCGAACGGTAATAGAATCATTTCGACTTGTTGAGCTTGTTGTGGTGGTTGTCCTTGTGGTTGCTCCTGTGACGGTTGTTCTTGTGGCGGTTGAATTTGTTGTTCTTGATCAGCCATTGTTACTATATAAATTAAAAACCGTATATAAGAATAGATAACACGCAATATATAAAAAAATATATGTATTTAATCTAGTTACGCGTATTAGACAATTTAAATCCTTTAATTAAATTAATTGAATATTCAATTTAGTTAATTAAAGAGATTTTTTATTTTTTATTTTATTTTATTTTTTTTAAATGTCATTCGTTAACAATCGCACTGATTCGTTATACAAAGATAACGAATCAGGCGATTCGCTATCAAGTAAATAACTTAACGAACTGGACCTAGCGAATCACTAATTAAGTTAACGAACTAAACTCTAGTTCGTTATATTTTAAGCGAATCAAACTCAGATTCGTGTGACATCTTATTCGCTAAGTTAGTTCGTGAAAAATCTTAACGAATTGGACACGAAACAGTTCCAATTCGCTAAGACTAACGAATGGTCAAAATTAAGACTTTTTCTTTGACTTCACAAAGTCAAGGTCAAAATTAACATGAACAACAATAGTCAATCATCTTAAACTCAGATTCAATTAGGCCATAACCATCGTTGAACCAACACGATAATCAACTCGTTGAGCTCGGAAACACATTGGTGAAGGTAGGTGAATGAGATTGAGACTCATTACCTAAGTGTACTAAGGATCAACGAACCAACAGTAACCCTCAAGAACACACAACAATAATTAACCCAGCAAACAATATTCAAAAGATGATTAGAGTCCACCAAGGGTATCGGAAAGTTATTCCGATCAAAATGATATCAAAATCAGACAAGTAAAAACACAAATTATACACAAATGAGTTTCAAAGGTTCAAAACCCTTAAACCTCAGAAATTTCATAATTTAACAATCAATACATGACCATTGTTGACGAAATTGATATCGCCTAGATCAGTTATACCTTAGTCACTCAAATTGATCTTTGAAATGTTCAAACTTAAAGATCGAAAATATCAGAGAGAATTTGAACAGTTTCTTAAAGATGAAGAAAGAAGACGAACAGTGTAATCTTATTCGTTATCTTGTCTTATATAGCGATACACGAAACCCTAGGCACAACTTGCACGAATCAGACGATTCGTTTAAATTAAAGTTAGCGAATAAGCCCATTCGCTAACTCAATTCGTTACCTTATGTTAGCGAATCACAATGTGATTCGTTAAATTAAAGATAGCGAATCAAGACCCGATTCGTGTCATGATTCGTTAAATACGTATAACGAAGGGATGATTCGTTACAGAGTGCGGAAGCGAATTAGGTTAGCGAACCAGAAGCTAGTTCGCTAAAGAATCATCTAGTTCGTTAACCATACATAACGAATTGGATTTTAGCGAATTACAACCTTTTATTTAATTTTAAATTAAATAAATAAATGAATAAATTAAAGAATTAAATTAAATCAATAAGTTAAATTATCGAGAAACCTTTATATCCCGACAACCTAATACGTTAAAATTGTTTCAGATTTCCGAAACTTAACTTAAAAATTATTTAAGTATTTGGTATAAAGAAGACGAAAATATTTTTGGTATTTTGTAAAAATTAAATAATTAAAGAATGTATTTACAGAAAATATCCGAACTATTAAAAAATAGACAATCTTTTTGTATTTTTCAAAGATTTTATCAAAAGCAGTACATATTTTTGTAATTTTATCGAGTTTGAGCAGAGAATCATATTGACCAAATTTCCCTTCCATCACAGTTTTATATTTCAGCGATATTATGACTGGCGATAAGTCGGTCATTGGTATTGTTGTCCACATAAATCTAATAACACACATTCAAGTATTTTTGTGATATGATTAAATAGTTCAATTAGAGCACAGAATATCAGAAATTATCAGCCTCTAATCTCGGTTCAAGCTTAATTTGATTTTTGCCAAATCACCCCAACTTGACTTAAACCATTATATTGTTGATCAAAATTTTTGGTACCAGTTGTAAAGATTTTGAGAAATGCATCAAGTTTCCTTTTCCGTGAGTGAGTATGCACGAGTCCATCTGTCGGCTTACATACATTGTATCCCCTGTGGTCCGTTTCTTAATGGTATTAAGACGCACGCAAGGGAGGAACAATTGTATGACTAACAGCGGATTTTGATCAAGTCAGTAATTTAAATTGTACGAGGTACAGCGGTGATCAAGTTTAATGACTTTGGGTTTGCTCTAGAAAGCGAGTGAAATATTCATGCATATGAATACCCAGATGGTTAAGCCGCATAAAGACTTACAGTGTCCAGAATCTTAACGCTTGTTATTTGCTTTATTTGATTTTTGGGTGATCAACAAATATAAGGCTTGAGTATGACTGGTTATTACATTTCTGTCATCCTCACCAAGACTTTTGCTAGAGACTAACACCCCTTTTAATTTGGCTTTTCTTTATGTTTATATAACATACTTTACTCTAGTGGGTTGTTTTAAGACCTACCAATGCACCAATACAATTAAGCACGCAGTCTTTTAAGCTTACTTTTTGTTGAACTTGGGGTCAAGATAATCAATGTACTATCATGTTCCCTTTTTGCTTCAAAAACTCAAAATTTTGAGGAGCATAAAAAACAAAATAAAGATAAATTTAATCGCCCCAGTTAACTTAAGAGAATAAATTAATGGCTAACCTTCAATTCACAAGTGAATCATAGGACCAAGACATGCAAGCATGCTTCACAAACTTAAATAACCGACATAATTTTCAGCGAGAAAATAATCTAAAAATCTTTTTGGTTTTTCTCTGTACAAACTTTAAAAACACAATATTTTTGTCTTTTTCAAATTTCTTACAAACGAAATAAACTTCACAATATTTTTGGATTTTCGAATTTTTCTGTACAAAACATAAATCACATTCTTTTTAGATTTTCAAAATTTTTAAAATGTTTTTGATTTTTAAGGAAAAGACAATTTAAGAACAGAAATCACAAAAATTTTTTTTAATTTTGAAAATTTTTTTTTAATGTTTTTGGATTTTATCTATACTAACGAAAACACATTCTTTTTGTATTTTCTAGATTTCTCTCCCTAAAACCTAAAACATAAAAAAAATAAGACTAAATCTATAAAGCAATTAAAACATAATTATCCTAATTTTCGGATCTCAGCAAGGGTCTTCAATCCATTTAAACCAAGCAAAAAAGTAAAACGTGTTTTATCAAACGCTTTGGTAAATAGATCGGCTTTTTGAAAATCTGTGTGCACTTTCTCAAGATCAATTAATTTCTTTTCATAGCAATCCCGTATAAAATGATATCGAATCTCGATATGTTTTGTTTTAGAATGTTGTACGGGATTCTTGGTGATACTTATAGCAGCAGAATTATCAATCAAGATGGGAGTAGTAAGAAACTTCAAACCGTAGTCGCGAAGATGTTGTTGTATCCACAGAACCTGGGAACAGCAACTCGAGGCTGCAACATATTCAGCTTCAGCGGTTGAAGTAGAGACCATTGTCTGCTTCTTACACTGCCAGGAAACAAGCCGGTTTCCTAAAAATTGACATCCTGCAGTCGTTGATTTGAAGTTGATCTTGCAACCTCCATAATCTGAGTCTGAGTAGGCGGTAAAATCGAAGGTATTATCTTTGGGGTACCATAACCCGATGTCAGGATTTCCCCGTAGATGTTGCAAAATACGCTTGACCGCTGCCAGGTGAGTCACTCGGGGACTTGCTTGGTACCTAGCACACACACAAACAGCAAACATTATGTCGGGTCGAGAAGCAGTTAAATACATTAGAGAACCAATCATAGCACGATAAAGGGTCGGATCAACTGTATCCTCCAATTCATCCGGTGATAAATTGTGACCCACTGGAAGAGGAGTTGAAGGGATTTTTCCGACAGTTATCTTGAATCGGCTCAAGACATCTTTCACATATTTAGTCTGATGAATGAAGATTCCCTTATCAGACTGATGAACCTACAGCCCTAAAAAGAAATTCATCTCTCTCATCGAGCTCATTTAGAACTTTGTTTGCATGGACTTCTCGAACTCCTTACATAAAGTGTCGTTTGTAGACCCAAATATAATATCATCAACATAAATTTGGACTAGAAGAAGATCATCACCAACAGTTTTATAAAATAAAGTGCAGTCAACAGTTCCTCGTTTGAAGCCATTATCAGTCAGATGGTCGGCAAGCGTGCCATACCAAGCTCTCGGGGCTTCATGTAGACCATACAGGACCTTGTTTAAACGGTAAACAAGGTCTGGATAATCAGGATCCTCAAAACCAGGTGGTTGTTGAACAAACACTTCCTCTGTAGTTCACCATTGAGAAAAGCACTTTTAACATCCATTTGATAGACCTTGATATTCTTGTAAGCAGCATAAGCCAGGAAGATTCGAATCGACTCTAATCTTGCAACTGGAGCATATACCTCAGTATAATCAATACCCTCTTGCTGATGAAAACCTTGCACCACTAGACGTGCTTTGTTTCTGACAATCACCCCTCGATCGTCCTTTTTACATTTAAATACCCACTTGGTTGGAATAGCTTTCTTGACCCTAGCAGGCTTGTCTATTAAATCCCAAACACCCAATCGTGCAAACTGCTGTAATTCCTCTTGCATAGCTTCTACCCAAGAAGGATCTTCAAGTGCCTTACGAGCTGTCGTTGGCTCAACTTGAGATAGAAAGCAATTGAATTTAGCAATATTCACAATTCCCGAAGAGTGTAAATTAGTGTAAGCACACAATACGTTATTGTCGCTTGACGAAGCAACTTGATGACGTGTACGAACGCCCACATCAAGTTCTCCAATGATATTGTCCTATGGATGATATCCATGAATCTGAAGAGTAGGATTTTCAGGAACAACATTATCAAATAAATTAGTGTAATGTTCACCCAACTCGGGAGATGAAGCATTATCACTATCAAGATCAATAACTTGAATCTCAGCTTGATCATCATCGGAAGAAGTAGAAACACTGTCAATAACAACTGGAGGAACAACATGTGATTCTTCACTTGTAGCATCGGGTTGAACTTTATCTGCATTAGAACTTGAAGAGCTTGGAATGTGCAAATGTTCTTCAAAATATGCTCTAACCAGATCTTCATCGATGTGTTCAGTCGAAGGAGTAAAAGAATTAAATAAACTATCGTAATCAAACATCCAGTCTGGACCTTTCCCTTGAGAAGGAGTTGTGTACTTTTGACAGTCCACATGGTAACATTCTTCAACACAACCAGATGTAAAATTAAATACTCTTTTCTTTGGAGACGCATATCCCAAGAAATATCCTTCAATAGCCTTTTCATCGAATTTTCCTGAATCCTTCTTCAATATTGTACACGGACACCCAAATGGTTCCAAGTACTTTAAATTAGGTTTTCTGTAATTCAAAATTTCATAGCTTGTCTTCTTGAGTCGTTTTACTGTTAGAACCCGATTAAGTGTATAACAAGCTGTGTTCACTGCTTCATTCCAAAATTGAATAGGAAGCTTTGAATCAGCAAGCATTGTATGTGCAGCTTCAATCAGAGTTCTATTTTTCCTTTCAGCAACACCGTTTTGTTGTGGTACATAAGGTGCACTATATTCTAGGTGAATTCCCTTTTGAATACAAAAGAAATCCAAAATAGTGTTTTTGAATTCAGTACCATTATCACTCCGGATTCTCCTCACCTTTTGTTTGTACAGTGATTCGATCTTAGTAATAATGTTTTGTACCAAAACAGGTGTTTGATCTTTTGAACTCATAAATAACACCCATGAATATCTTGAATAATCATCTGTCACTACAAGACAATACCAGTCACCAGAAATACTTGCACGATTCACTGGACCAAACAAATCCATATGAAGTCGTTCAAGAGGAGTATTAATGGAATTCAATAACTTAGAAGGATGTGTCTTCTTCTTCTGTTTGCCCTTCTTGCATGCAACACAGTGAAGAACTAAACTTAAAATTTTGAATAAGTTTACTTTAAGGTGAAGGAAGAAGGCGAACAGTGAAGAACTGTTTGTTTTCTTGTCTTATATAACCTTGCACACAACCCGAGGTACAACTTGTATGAATCAGACGATTCGTTTAAATTAAAGTTAACGAATTAGCCCATTCGCTAACTCAGTTCGTTACCTTATGTTGGCGAATCGCTACTTGATTCGTTAAATTGAAGGTAGCGAATCAAGACATAATTCGTGTCATGATTCGTTAAATATGCATAACGAGGGGATGATTCGTTACAGAGTGCGGAAGCGAATTAGGTGAGCGAACCAGAAGCTAGTTCGCTAAAGAATCACCTAGTTCGTTATCCATAAATAACAAATTAGATTCTAATTAACAAAAAATATTTTATTGAATTTTAAATTAAATAATTAAATGAATTAAATAATAACATAAAATAAATAAATTAGGTTATCGAGAATATTTTTATCCCGGCAACCAACTACCTTAAAAACGTTTCAGTTTTACGAAACATAACTTAAAAAATATTTAAAAAGAAAAAAAAATGAAAATCTTTTTGGAATTTTGTAAAAAAATAAAGAATGAAGAATGTATTTACAAAAGAATATCCGAATCATAAAAATAGACAATATTTTGTGTTTTTCAATGATTTATCAAACGAAATATATTTTTGTATTTTTGTTGAGTTTGAGCAGAGAATCATATTGACCAAATTGCCCTTCCATCACAGTTTTATATTTCAGCGATATTATGACTGGCGATAAGTCGGTCATTGGTATTGTTATCCACATAAATCTAATAACACACATTCAAGTATTTTTGTGATATGATTAATTTGTTCAATTAAAGCACAGAATATCAGAAACTATCAGCCTCTAATCTCGGTTCAAGCTTAATTTGATTTTTGCCAAATCACCCCAACTTGACTTAAACCATTATATTGTTGATCAAAATTTTTGATACCAATTTTGAAATTTTGAGCAATGCATCAAGTTTCCTTTACTGTGAGTGAGTATGCACGAATCCATCTGTCGGCTTACATACATTGTATCCCCTGGGGTCTGTTTCTTATTGGTATTAAGACGCACGCAAGGGAAGAACAATTATATGACTAACAGCGGATTTTGATCAAGTAAGTAATTTAAATTGTACGAAGTACAGCGGTGATCAAGTTTAATGACTTTGGGTTTGCTTGTTGAAAGCGAGTGAAATATTCATGCTTATGAATACCCAGATGATTAGGCCGTATAAAGACTCATAGTGTCCAGAATCCTAACGCTTGTTATTTGCTTTATTTGATTTTTGGGAGATCAACAAATATAAGGCTTGAGTATGACTGGTTATTACATTTCTGTCATCCTCACCGAGACTTTTGCTAGAGACTAACACCCCTTTCAATTTGGCGTTTCTATATGTTTATATCACATACTTTACTCTACTGGGTTGTTTTAAGACCTACCAATGCACCAATGCAATTAAGCACACAGTCTTTTAAGCTTACTTTTTGCTAGATTTGGGGTCAAAATAATCAATGTACTATCATGTTCTATTTTTGCTTCAAAAACTCAAAATTTTGAGGAGCATAAAATAAAGAAAAGATAAATTTAATCGCCCCAGTTAACTTAAGTTTATAAATAAATGGCTAACCATCAATTCACAAGTGAATAATAGGACCAAGACATGCAAGCATGCTTCACAAACTTAAATAACCGACATAATTTTCAGCGAGAAAATAATCTAAAAACGCCTGCAAAAATCCTTTTGGTTTTTCTCTATACAAACTTTAAAAACACAATATTTTTGTCTTTTTCAATTTTCTTATAAACAAAATAAACTTCACAATCTTTTTGGATTTTCGGATTTTTCTGTACAAACATAAATCACATTCTTTTTGGTTTTTCAAAATTTTAAAATATTTTTGGTTTTTCTAAATATTTAAAAGAAAAACATTAAAGAACAGAAATAATAGAAATCACAATATTTTTGAATTTTCTTATGTTTTCTAATGTTTTTGGGTTTTATCTATACAAACGAAAAACACACTCTTTTTGTATTTTCTAGATTTTCACCCCTAAAACCAAAATAAATTTTAAAAGAAAAATATAACAGAAAAAAAAGATAGTCATCCTTGTTTAAGGATATCAGCGAGGGTCTTCAATCCGTTTAAATCAAGCAAAAATTTAAAACGCGTTTTGTCAAAAGCTTTAGTAAACAGATCGGCTTTCTGAAAATCAGTATGTACTTTCTCAAGATCGATTAATATCTTTTCATAGCAATCCCATATAAAATGGTATCGAATTTCGATATGTTTCGTTTTAGAATGTTGTACGAGATTCTTGGTGATACTAATAGCAGCAGAATTATCAATCAAAATAGGAGTAGTAAGAAACTTCAAACCGTAGTCGCGAAGATGTTGTTGTATCCACAAAACCTGGGAACAGCAACTCGAGGCTGCAACATACTCAGCTTCGGCGATTGAAGTGGAGACCGTTGTCTGCTTCTTACACTGCCAGGAAACAAGCCGGTTTCCTAAAAATTGACATCCTGCAGTCGTTGATTTGAAATTGATCTTGCATACTCCATAATCTGAGTCTGAGTAGGCGGTAAGATTGAAAGTATTATCTTTGGGGTACCATAACCCGATGTCAGGATTTCCCCGTAGATATTGCAAAACACGCTTGACCGATGCCAGGTGAGTCACTCGGGGACTAGCTTGGTACCTAGCACAAAGACAAACAGCAAACATAATATCAGGGCGAGAAGCCGTTAAATACATTAAAGAACCGATCATGGCACGATAAAGGGTAGGATCAACGGAATCCTCCAATTCATCCGGTTATAAATTGTGACCTACTGGAAGAGGAGTAGAAGGGATTTTTCCAGCAGTAATCTTGAATCGGCTCAAGACGTCGTTCACATACTTAGTCTGGTGAATAAAAATTCCATGAGCAGACTGGTGAACCTGCAACCCTAAAAAGAAATTCATCTCTCACATCGAGCTCATCTTGAACTGTGTTTGCATGGATTTCTCGAACTCCTTACACAATGTGTCGTTTGTAGACCCAAAAATAATATCATCGACATAAATCTGGACTAGGAGAAGATCGTCACCAACAGTTTTATGAAATAAAGTGCAGTCGACAGTCCCTCGTTTGAAGCCATTATCAGTCAGATGGTCGGCGAGTGTGCCATACCAAGCTCTCGGGGCTTGATGTAGACCATACAGGATCTTCAAAACCAGGAGGTTGTAAAACAAACACTTCCTCTTGTAATTCACCATTAAGAAAAGCACTTTTAACATCCATTTGATACAATTTGATGTTCTTGTAAGCAGCATAAGCCAAGAAGATTCGAATCGACTCTAATCTTTCAACTGGAGCATATACCTATGTGTAATCAATACCCTCTTGCTGATGAAATCCATGCACCACTAGACGTGCCTTGTTTCTCACAATTATCCCACGATCATCCTTCTTACACTTAAATACCCACTTAGTCGGAATGGCATTCTTGACTCTAACAGGTTTGTCTATTAAGTCCCAAACACCCAAACGTGCAAATTGCTGTAATTCTTCTTGCATAGCTTCAACCCAAGAAGGATCTTCAAGTGCCTTACGAGCTGTCGTTGGCTCAACTTGAGATAGAAAGCAAGAGAATTTAGCAAGATTTACAATTCCCGAAGAATGTAAGTTAGTGTAAGCACACAATATGTTATTATCACTTGACGAAGCAACTTGATGACGTGTACGGACTCCCACATCAAGTTCTCCAATGATATTTTTCTGTGGATGATATCCATGAATCCGAAGAATGGGATTCTCAGGAACAACAACATTATCAAATAAGTTAGTGTAATGTTCACCTAACTCGGGAGATGAAACATTATCACTGTCAAGATCAATAACTTGATCTTCAGCTTGATCATCATCAGAAGAAGTAGAAACATTATCAATAGTAACTAGAGAAACAACTTGAGGTTCTTCAGTTGGAGCATCTGGTTGAGCTTCAACATCATTAGAACTTGAAAATCTTGGAATGGTCAAATGATCTTCAAAGTATGCTCGAACCAGATCTTCATCAATGTGTTCAGTCGAAGGAGTAAATGAATTAAATAAACTATCGTAGTCAAACATCCAGTCTGGACCTTTCCCATGAGAAGGAGTTATGTACTTTTGACAGTCCACATGGTACCATTCTTCAACACAACCAGATGTGAAATTAAAAACCCTTTTCTTTGAAGATGCATATCCCAAGAAATACCCTTGGATAGCTTTTTCTTCAAATTTACCCGAATCCTTCTTCAACATTGTACACGGACACCCAAATGGTTCCAGGTACTTTAAATTAGGTTTTCTATTATTTAAGAGCTCGTAGCTTGTCTTCTTGAGTCGTTTCACAGTTAGAACTCGATTAAGCGTATAACAAGCGGTATTCACTGCCTCATTCCAGAATTGGACAGGAAGCTTTGAATCAGCGAGCATAGTGCATGCAGCTTCAATCAGAGTTCTATTTTTCCGTTCAGCAACACCGATTTGTTGAGGTACATAAGGTGCACTATATTCTCGGTGAATTCCTTTTTGAATACAGAAGAAATCCAATATAGTGTTTTTGAATTCAGTATCATTATCACTTCGGATTCTCCTCACCTTTTGTTTATACAGTGATTCGATGGTTTTGTACCAAAACTGGTGTTTGATCCTTCGAACTCATAAATAACACCCAAGAGTATCTTGAATAATCATCAGTCACTACAAGACAATACCAATCCCTAGAAATACTCGCACGATTCACAGGACCAAACAAATCCATATGAAGTCGTTCAAGAGGAGTATCAATGGAATTCAATAACTTAGAGGGATGTGTCTTCTTCTTCTGCTTGCCCTTTTTGCATGCAACGCAGTGATCGGATAACTTAAAATTCTTTAACGAGACACCCTCAACTAAGTCATTTGCCATTAAATAATTCATCTTTCTAACATGTATGTGACGCATTCTACGATGCCATAGAATCGAGTCTTTCTCGGTTGCTTTCGAGACAAAACATGTTTCGATTGATGTGGATACCTTAGAACTCATATTTAAGACATAAATATCATTTGATCGTGGTGATCGCATGACAATCATGTCCTCGGGAATAACATAACCCGGTTTCAAAATAAGACATTCTTTGTCAGTAAATATCGTAGTATACTTTTTATCACAAATCTGCGATACACTCAATAAATTATGATCAACTTTGTCATAATAATTTACTTTCTCAAACGTATGTGACCATTTGAAACTTCACCCTCTTGTGTGATCATGCCTCTAGAATTCCCAGCAAACGCTACATAACCCCCTTCAATATTTCTTACGTTGGTTAATAGGTCGAGATTCCCAATGATATGACGAGAACATCCGCTATCCATGATCCAGTTTTCACCAGAGATGGTCTTGGATGAACCCTACACACAAACAAAAGTGATTAGTTCAAAAAGGCAGCCCAGGCCTCAGTCTTGGGCACCTTTTGGTTTTCTCTTTGATCATTAACTTGAACAGATTTCAACTGTTGTTCAGCCACTTGTGAATAAGTTACCGGCTTCCTAGACTTTCGTCTTAAGTAAGCTGCCTGAACAATGTTTGAATTCTTGTTCTGACATATGGGTTCAGTTGGAACGAATTTTGGTTTCACTTGACCATGTGTCTCATTGACATGGAGAACCTTCCGAGGATTCACATTAGAGAACAAAATATGAGTATCATCAGCATATGACACAGGTCGTTTCAGAATCTCCTTGACCAATGGAATTGGCTTAGATTTGTCCTTGATAAAAGGATGAAGATTATGATAATTCTGCTGACTACAATTCCTCACACCATGACCAAGTTGACCGCATAAGAAACAACTTCGCATGTCTACACGATGTTGTTGCGAGGTATGTGGAATGAATGACCTAGAAGTTTGATGATAACTCACATTTTTTGTCATGCTCTTAGCAAACTCATCAGATAATTCAAATTTCTTCTTTAAGTAAAAATCTAAATTAGAATAGTTCGAAAAACTTTTTAGTGTATCTGTCCCAGTTGACTTCACAAAGTTAATTTTCTTAGCTTGTTTTAAAAGTTGTTTTGCCTTAGTCAATGGGTCAGATTGAACTGATGTTTTTGCTTGAGCATACACACGTTCAAGTTCTTGAATTTTTGAAGTTTCATTAACAAAAACACTCTCAATAAGTTCAGGTTTGATAATACTTATTGGAAAATCTTTTTCAGTGAACATCGTATCCATTCCTTTTAACTTAAAAACTCTAGCCGATGAAAACTTAGAACTCGAAGGATTAATGAAACGCATTAAGTCTTCGTCAGAAATCTTTGGTTTAACTGACTTCTTTGCCTTCACTGGTTTGGTTTTCACAATTTCTTCCTTGTTCACTTGAGATTTGAATGAACCATACACAGCTTCCTCAAACTCTTGAGGTTCGCAAAGAATATGATTAGAACTATGAATGTTCTTATTCTTGTGTATTATCTCAGGTTCAAACACATCCTCAATAATCACTTTGTCAACATTTTCAACAAAGACCTTTTTACTTTCCATATGAGATTTTTGATGAGCAACTTGGGGTTTGACAATTTCAGGTTTAACCAATTTAGGTTTTTCAGAAATCACAGAATCTTTTTGAATCAAATCCTCTTCTTTTCTTGCAAAAGGATTAATTTTATAATCATTATGGAAATGTGGTGGAATTTCAACAAAACCAATACCTTTCTTGGAATCCTTTTGTTTTCCAGATACCTCAATGATTTCATTTAACAAAAACGAAGAATTTCGAAATTTACCCAACTTGTTCTTCAACTCAAGAACCTCATTCTCATGCTCAGTTATCTTAGAACGATGTTTCAAGATTTCCTGAAAATTTTGGTCATTAATGGTCATTTTCACAGATAACTCGGCTTTGAGATCATGGTTACTTGTCGACAATACATCAATCTTTTCTCGAGATCTCCTTTGAGATTCAAGAGATTGTCGATAAGTATCCTTAAGAGAGGTAATTTCTCTTATTAGACTATCATTTTGATTTTTCAACGCTTCTAACTTAGATTTGTTTGATTCACAGTCAACACATGATGCTTTAACAAATGAAGTAGCAGAAATAGAGTTACTAACCTTATTGATCTTGGCCATGCAAGCAAACATTGATTCAGAAGGCTTGTCGCAAGAGTCGTCAGAATCAGATCCAGAATCATTATCAGAAGACATCTCACTACCAGTTGCATCTTGACAATCTTTATGTAACCCAAACATAGCCAAATTTGCTTGAACATCATTACATAGTAACCGTTGTGACCAATCAGTTTCATCTGCTAACATTGCTTGTGTTGTAGATAAAGATGGTTTCTTTTCAGCATCACTTCCTCGTGTTGTAGAAGCATTTTGATTTTGACCACGAGGACCAGTGTATTCTTTCCTTGGTTTGTCACATTCCTAAGCGAAATGCCCAAATTCTTGACAATTATAACACTTTACTTTTAATTTGTCAAAACCCAACTTCTTGTTTAAAGCTGGAAGATCTTTTCCAGTTCTCTGCATTCATCTTTTAACTTTACGAAAGATCATAGCCATGTTCCATTTTAAGTCCATGATTTCTAGATCATCTGGATCTATCTGATCATAGTCCTCATCTGTTAAATCACTTGTGGCAATCTTACTACTCACTAAGTTTTCATATGAAGACATAAAAGCTGTCAGAAAAGCAAAGTTTTGCTCAGCTTCCTTCATATTAACACTAGATGGTGTAGCAAATGGATTTGTATTTGTTGAACTTCCAGACCCTCCTGAATTACCAGCAGAGTAAAAACAAACTTTTGGATCATTAAACATAGTTGATTCTTGTTCACTTGCAGCATGAGTAAGAAAAGCAGTGATTGGAGAGATCGTTGAACTAAGAGGCATACTTCCACCATAGAAAGCTGGATCTTGATTTTCTTTGGAGGATTTTTGACACTTAAGATCGTATTCTCTAGCTTCGATCTTTTATAGAAATTCAAGTGCCGTCAAGTCTTCATTCACAAAATAGTCATTCTCTTTCAAAACCATTAGAAATGTTGAGTAAGAACTTGGAAGCACACTTTTAATAGTGTCAATTTTATCCCTTTCAGAAATTTCCATTTTCATCTTGTCCATTTCAGCAATTAAATGACTAAATCTTGTAGTCATCTCTTCAACTGTTTCTCCCTTCAATAGATTAAAGTTTCGAAACTGAAACTTGAGCATCACTTTCTTACTCTCAGTTGTGTTTCCCATGTTTCTCATACGCAGATATTGAAATAAAGACGCACATCTCTTGATACTACCAACTTGATGAAAGATATTTTCTGGTAATGCCATAGTCAGAGTAGAATAGGCTTTTATCTCGATTTCTAAAGCTTTCTTCTCTTCTTGTGAGTATTGAGAAACAGCTTTAGGAGTATACCCAATAGTATCATCACCAATCTTGGTGCCATATAAACTTCATCAAGACAGTATGAGCAGTCATGATGAACAGATCCCAAATGAGCACGAAACCGAGGTTCCCACTTGGCAAAGTCACTGAACTTCATCAATCTTGGACATTTAGAATGCGAACCTATCTCGGTATCAAGTTGCAACATCTGTTGCATCAACATGTTTTGAGACGCTAATGCATACATGCCAGCCATCTTTGAAAAGTTTCAAAAATTTAAAGGGTATAAGAAATAAAATTTAACAATCTGTGAACAGTTATAGCGAACTGTGAACAGTGTTTAACGAATCAAATAGTGAATTAGATTAACGAATCAATGAACAGTTATAGCGAACTGTGAATAGTTATAGCGAATCAAGTCTTAACAAAGTTAAGATTGAAATTTAACGAATCACAAATAAGGTTAACGAATCAACCAAATGGCGAAACAGATAACGAATGAGATGAAGGTTTAGCGAATCACAAGTCAACTTAACGAATCACAAGTCAACTTAGCAAATCACAAGTCAACTTAACGAATTGACCAAACGAATCACAAAGGATTAGTTTAGCGAATCACAAAGAATTAGTTTAGTGAATCAGATGATAATCAGTAACGAATCACTAAGGAATGCTTAGCGAAATAAGATAACGAATCAGCTACAGTTGATTAGCGAATCACACTATAGCGAATCAGGTTGTTACAACCGTTTGTAACAAACTCTGACACCTTATGCCACGTGGCAAAGGTTGTTATGACACAAATCCCAACGTGGACGCGTGTCACACGAACTAGATAACACGAACCAATAACTCACACGAATTAGTTAACGAACAAGATAGCGAAGTAACAAAATTGATAACGAATCACAGATAAACATATAGCGAATCACCATACAGATGATAGCGAATTACGCTCATCTTCAAATCTTCAAACAAGTTTTCCAGAAATTTATGAACATCAACCCAGAAACTCAGAAATATGCAAATCTGTAATACTTTCTCATTACTCAACCAAAACGCACAATCAACCTATCAATCTTCTCGTAATCAAATTCCGAATCCAATACAAATCATCTCGTAACCGATTAACATCAATAGCCAAACCAATTTGACCAATAACAATTCCCTGTTTCGGACTTAAACCGAATTCAATATCAAACCACTCAAATCCAAATCAAACCTCAATTCCTCTAATCCGAACCTCTACAATATCTTAACCAACACGAATTCAATCCATTCATCCTTAATTCAACCAATTCAAACCAAAATCGATTCAAAAACTGTAAAACCGAAAAACTTAATAACAATAACAATTGAAACACCAAATCAAGTGTAAATCGAGCACCAACAGCTCTGATACCACTTGTTGGAACCCGGATTACCAATCAATAACAATAACAGATCTCAGATCTGTGAATATCCGATTAGTACTAGATCTAGCTCATAATTAACATCGATTCAGTGTTATGTATGTGTATATATTATCAATATATTATCAGTAACGTTTGTATAATATTAGGTGAAGCTTGAGAGAGAGATTGAACAGCAGTTCGTTAATTAGCTCAAAACTTATATTAATTGTGAACAGGAGTTCACTATATATAGAAGGTGATCTGGTTCACTAACATCCCCTAGCGAACCAGCCTCTCCTTCGTTACATACATTATCATAGCGAAACACCCCCTAATTCGTTAACATCCCCTAACGAATCAGGAGGGAATACATTACTTGGCTAGTTCGCTAACATCCCCTAGCGAACTAGCCTTTAACTTAGCGAACTAGATAATAATAAACATTAATTATTACATTAATTAATAAACAATAACGTTAACGATAAATACAAAGACTCTAGACGCAAAACCGTGCACTAACAAGTTTAATTCATAAAACTGGTGAGTCTTAAAACTTGTTAGAAATCCATAGGCGTCTTCTTGAAGTTCAAGGGTCCTGTTCGGGTTTTCTGTCAAGGGTCTATTTTATGATCCCAGTTCCATAACTTGAGTTTTCCATTTATTTAAACCGTAACTTTGGGGATTCTGGCCTGGGTAGTTATCTTTATCATCTGAATCAATCCAAGTTTTCTTAATCGTTTTCTTTAGTTAAATTAATTAGGTTAAGTTTTTATATTAAATTAATTAGTTAAGTGGTAATGATTATGTTTTATTATTATTATAATATTTTGGTGTTAGGGTTTTATATTTTATTAATTAGTTTAGTATTATTTTAATTAAAGTAATCATTAGTTAATTATTAAGTTTTAATTATTAGTATTAAATTCCCCCTAAAATATTATTAATAAATAGTCGTGTCTTGTAATCGAGTCTAATTTGCTAGTTTCGTAATTTAAAGAGTCTCGTGGGTTCGATATCCGGACTTACTTAGCTGTACTAGAGTCGACCGGTTCACATGCCGGTTAGTAGTTTAAGAGTCTAGAGTATTACTAGTGTCTAGATTAGTATAATTTTAGTTATTTTATTACTAAATCTAGCAATCTTAATCAACAAAGACCTAGCAATAACCTATCACCTTACAGCTTTCTAGGTTAGCAACACACTTTTATTCGTTTGACTAATAATATTATTCCTATGATCTTATTCGAATTCAATCACAAACTAGTCAAGAACACACAGCAAATGACCTAACAAAACCATATCCTATGAAACAATCAACAAGGGTAATGTGAAACAATAAATCTCAATAAATAAAGCCAAGTAATCATACGCATCAATTAACTCAAACTTAACAATTTACTTAGAACATAAAATTCATAACGAAAAGAAATCCAAAACAAAATCAAACCGAACTAAGGTTCATCACAAGCCTAGGCAGTCTAATAAGTTTAGCCTAGCATATTAAAATCAAAGAAACTAAAATAATTAAGTTCAACCACCAAGCTCATAATTAAAATAATAAATTCAAACCGAACTATGATGATGCTTGGTTGAGTATGTGTTGAACCAAAACGATCTCCACTTGAACCAAAGGCTTTCTTCTTTATTTTCTTCTTCTCTTCAGGCGACAAAATCCTATCCGAACTCCAATAAGCGGCTGCTCTGTTCTCTCTAAATCAGCCAACCAAACATGCTATTTATATTGTTTTATTTCTTGTGACCCAAGTCAATTTAGCCTACACCAAAAAGCCTTTTACGTGGGTTTTTATGGCCCATTTGAAAGTTCACTTTTACTCTTGTTTTCCCGTGGACCTGATTTATTCTCACTGTGCCATTTAACAAATAATACAAGTGAATAATTTATGGCTTGTAAACCTCACGTGCAAGTGCAACAATTTACAACAATTCAAGAATTCACCATTCTAAGTTTAAAGTATTATTATTTATTAGAGAATGTTTTTATAAATAACAAATCATAATAAAAACAAGACAGAATTACAAATTTTGTCCTTTAAAATAAGCCAAATTTCGGTTCGTGTCCTTTTCTAAGTTTCCTTGCAGGCGGTGTACTTTAAACTTTTTTTTCCTACAAGTTTTGTCCTTTACGCTAACTGGGTTAGAAAAAGTCAGTTAAATCCCATCACGTGAGTCGCATGTGAGGGTACTTTTGTCCTTTCTTATATCTCTGCAACTAAGCCTCTGTATCACTCTTCCCCCTCTTTTCCATCAGTGTGTCCTTCAATCGATTCAATTCTCCGGCGACGCGACTCAATTAGGGCTTCAATCAGGGCTTCAATTAGGGCTCGTGTCCGACGCGACTCAATTAGGGCTTCAATCAATTAGGGCTCGATGCGAAATTCAAATACCAGGGCTCAATTGATGATGGCTTACTGTGTTTGTGGCAAGGTAGCAGTTGTTCGAACTTCATGGACTGATAGAAATCCAGGTCGTCGGTTTTTCTCTTGTCCGGACATGGTAAGTGTGTAATTCGATTTAAGTTCCAGTCAATTGTTTATACTTCATGTTTCTCCTCTTTTCCAGACATCGGATTGCCCCTTTCTTGGATGGCGTGACCCACCAATGTGTGAACGGGCATTGGAGATTATCCCGGGCTTATTGAAGTCGAAAAACAAGGTTGAACAAAGTTTAGAGAGTTATAAAGAACAAGCAAGGAAGATGAAGAACAGATTGGTCATTAGTTGGATCATTTTCATTGCAATTGTAATTGCAATGAAAATGTAACTAGTTGACTGAATTTGAAGTTGTTGACTATTTGTATTTTGACTTTATTAGTTAATTTAGGACTTTATGCAGTTTAAGTATTATGTATTTTGACTTTATTTTGGATGTAATTTTGGATCCCTTTTAAGCAATGTATCATCAGTTTATTTTGAATCTTTGGTTAGTTTATTTTGGACTTTTGGATGGATTGAATACACAATCTGCACATTGTGCACTATCTACACATGATGCACAATCTGCACATTGTGCACTATCTACACATTATGCACAATCTACACATTATGCAGAATCTGCACATTATGCACAATCTGCACATCATACACAATCTGCACATCCATCTATCTGCACATCATGCACAATCTGCAATCTGCACATCCATCTATCTGCACATCATGCACAATCTGCACATTGTGCACTATCTATCTACACATCCATCTATCTGCACATTGTGCACTATCTATCTAGCACATTGTGCACTATCTATCTACACATCCATCTATCTGCACATTGTGCACTATCTATCTACACATCCATCTATCTGCACATCATGCACAATCTGCAAATAAGTAAAAACTGCCAAACCATTACATGAAAAACTTAATACATCCATAACAACTTAATACATACCATGAAAAACTTCAAAAAAAGTCTAACAACTTAATCTGCAAAAACAGTCATAAAAATATCCATACCATAAAGTCATAAAAACTACAAAAACAGTCAAACAGTAGGCACATTAATCTGCAAAATTTTTCATGCATGATCTCTTGTTGTGACCCTTTTGACCACATGTCCCACAAGTGTTTGATCCTTTTGGCTTTGTCTTTCTCACTGCCTTCACTTTCTGGCCTTCACCCTCCACAGCCTTTCCCTTGCCCTTTGCATCAACCTTTGACTTTTTCCTTGAACCACCATCTTCCCTTTCCACTGCTGACTTTTTCCTTGATTTCTTTGGCCTTCCAGTTTGCTTTTTTAATTTAGGAGCTGTGATCTGGATTGGGACTTGTGATGTGGGCCACATACTCATACCATTGATGGGATACACCTTGTAGCTATACACTGCCTTCCACCTATCCATTGTGTAAATTGGTTTGACAAATGTTTCTGGCCTGCCAACAGATCTGTCATGTGCACCCTTCAACCAAATACATGCCACCACATGTCTACAAGGTATCCCAGTTATCTCCCATCTCCTACATGCACATGTACTTGTGCTCATGTTCACTACACACTGATCACCATATGGACCTGTTACCTGATAATGATCCTCACCGTTCCAATGCACAGAGTACCTATCATCCAAATATGTAAACCATTCACATCATTTACAAGACAAGTAAATATTCACATACAACTCACCTGCTTGCTTCCTTCTTCACTGACTCCATAATTTGTGTAGCATATGGTGTTAGTAACCCTGATGACCTATCAATTACCTTCAACACAGTAACAATCTTCCTCATCACATATTCTCTGATGTATTCCAGCAATGTGATAATAGGCTTGTCCCTTCCATCTACCAGCTTTGAATTGAAACATTCACACATGTTGTTGGTCAACACATCAGACATTGCTCTACCTATTATAACAAAACACAAAAGATAAAGGACAAAACTTGAAAGTTATGAGAGAATAAAGGATACAAAATTAAAAACTTACCAGAGAAGTGTGACCTTGACCATGTTTCTGGTGGGATCTTAGATACCCAAAGATGACACCTTTTGTTCAAGTTTTTTAGGTTGTTCATCTCTCTCTCATATTGTGTAGGTGATGTACATCTAGCCAGCTTCCAAAGAGCATCCCTTAAAAGCTTTCCTTTGAAGAGTGTTCTTAGGTTATCTTCAATGTGCCTCACACAAAACCTATGCTCTGCAGAAGGAAACAACTTATCTACAGCCTGTATAAGACCCTTTTGCCTGTCACTCATAAAGGTAAACTTGGATCTGTTGTTTATATCCAAGTCATCACCAAGGCATTCCAAGAACCATTCCCAAGAGTTCAATGTTTCAGCTTCAACTACAGCATATGCAACAGGGTAGTATCCATTGTTTGGATCTAGAGCAACTGCTGTTAAAAGTTGACCAGGCCAAGCACTTTTAAGGAAAGCCCCATCCAGTCCCAACAGATCCCTACCTATTGCTTTGAACCCCTTTTTCAAAGACCCCAAACAGATGTATATCCTCTTGAATTGTCTTGTCTCAGATGTTGGATCTGAGCATTCTTCTAATTCAAGCTTCACTGTTGTATCTGGATTAGTCCTCTTCAACTCTTCAATATAATCCCTCAATAACCCATATTGGCCTTTGAAATTTCCAATTATATGTTCCCTGGCCAACATCTTTGCCCTATAAGCTTTCATCTCAGACACACCAACTTCAAACCTCCTTTGAAACCTTTCTTTGATGGATTTAACTTTCAGCTTTGGGTCATCTTGAAGATCAGTAACCAAATGGTTTGAGAGGAACCCGGCTGTGCAAGCATAAATTTCCCTAGATTGAAGGCATTTATGTTCATTTATCAACCTTGTAATTTTCCATGAAGCTGTTCTCTTTTGGTATGACAACAACAGTAACCAAGGGCATCTAATAGCAAGTGGGTCTTTCCTTTTTCCCCTACCCCCAATACTTTTCTGGACTGGTCCCTCATCTTTATTAGCACTGCTAGATCCACCCCCCTGCACTTCCATATCTCCTTCACACACAGCCCTGACCCTTACCAAATCATCTTTTCTTATCCTAATTTGTCTTCTTGTTTCAACTGCATGTGCCTTGATCATATCCTTCACCTCTGCTTTTGTACCAAAAACTTGTCCCACATGGAAAAGATAATCCATGTCCCCCTCATTTCTTTGTTTCTCATTATACATCCTATCATTATCCAACATCACATCATCCGTTTCTATGTCCAAAACACAATTTGCATCCTGCTGTTCAACTTCAAAATCAGTATGCAGTCTGAAATCCCTCATATCTACATCTACATCATGTATTTCACCATCTTCATAGTTGAAGTCACTATCTGAATCACTTTCTGAATCTTCATCACCATCCCTAGTTTTCTTAACATTTTTAGATTTCTTTTTGTTCTTAGATTTCTTCACATTCTTTGGTTTCTTAACTGGACAACCCTCTAGATGTTCATCATCATCAGAACTCTCATCTCTCATTTCATAGTTAGAATCCCTACTATCATCAGTTCCACTTTCATCTGAACTTGAAGACTCATCTCCACTTTCTTCATCTGAAATTGAAGAATCTTCACTATCTTCATCCCCACCTCCATCCCCACCTCCATCCCCACCTCCATTGTAATCCATATCCACCTCATTTGTAGGCTGCACACCATATCCACCTCCATCCCCACCTCCATCCCCACCTCCATTGTAATCCATATCCACCTCATTTGTAGGCTGCACACCATATCCACCTCCATCCCCACCTCCATCTACATCACCATTGTAATCAATCTCCACCTCATTTGTAGGTTGCACACCAAAAGCATCCTCTCCAAACATAGGGTCAAATTCTGGATCCTCATGACATATATCAATCTGGTCTTGTTGTTCAACAACACCAACATTATTCTCTTCTTGAACATTCACATTTGCATCCTGTTTGTCTTGTTCCACAACTACCTCATTTGTGCTATCTTGCCATTCCAACAACAACATTTTCTTAACTGAGTTTGCTTTATCTAGTACGACCTCGCTTGCAAGAAACTCCTCATTTGTTATCTCTTCAATGGTAAACTTTGAGGTTGAGCAGAAGTATGTGTGTACAGAGGTGAACTCATGCTCAACATACACATTCATTAACTGATTAAAAGCTCCAATATACTTAGCAAATCCCCTAACATCATCATCACTTCCCAAAGCTCTAAGCCCCCAATCCAAATCTGAACCCGGTACTACATAATGGTAGAATCTAACCTTATCTGTAGGATAGGATAATTCAAGCAAGATTCGATCAAGCTCGTGAACTGAAAACTTGTCAATATCTAGCATGTCAACATAATGGACAACGGCTCTCTTATAAACCCGTCCTGGAAATTTAGTGAAACTGCCACCATGGTGCATCTTGATCGTGAACAAATGTGGATTATTTACTATACAAACAAGATTAAACAGCTGTTAGTTAAATAAACCCAATTATAAACCCTAAAGTTTTAACTTACCATAAAACGCATCAGCATTTGATTGTTCATCAGCTTCACGAATGTAGAATGGAGGATGAGGAGGATCATCCATCTTACGTGTTTAAGTTCTGAGAATGATGTGCAATTGATTGAAGCCCTAATTGATTAGTCGCGTCGGACACACGAGGGTTTAAGGTTTCTGATCGCCGGGAATTGATTCGATCGACAGGGAGGGGGAAGAGTGATACAGAGGCTTAGTTGCGGAGATATAAGAAAGGACAAAAATGCCCTCACATGCGTCTCACGTGAGGGCATTTAACTGACTTTTTCTAACCCAGTTAGCGTAAAGGACAAAACTTGTAGGAAAAAAAAGTTTAAAGGACACCGCCTGCAAGTAAAGGACACGAACCGTAATTTGGCTTTTTTTAAAGGACAAAATTTGTAATTGGGCCTAAAAACAAAACTACATTTTTATCAAAAAGACTATAAAGAAACTCAGTGAATATAAAATGTGATTAACGTTTCAATTGCCGATCTTAAGAGTAGCATAAATACACTCCAATTTAGCTCGTGATCTCTTAAAACTATAGAATAAACATATGAACTACTTAAGAATACTATTCAATAAAAACCTGGCTCAAAAGTACTAAAAAGTGCATGAAATATTTATATAATAATATATATATTTTAGACCACATCAAACGACCAACTAAGTAACGCCGGATACTCCATACGCGGCCCCCATTGGCTAAAAGTAGCCCAAGCCGGCCACTAGTCCGGACGGATGAAGCCCCTAGCTGTCCACCTATTGAGGGATTCACCGGATAAAACCCGACCCCCACGCCCGACAAATGGCACGACAGCGAGGAGCCGGTAAAACCGGGTGAGATTAGGACTCGAACCATGGTAAGCCATGGTCATCCCTCATATCTCTCATATAAATTGGTGGTAGTGAGGCTTGAACCCTCTACTTCTCACTAGTAAAGTGAGTGCTCTACTATTGAGTCACAACCAATTTATAGATTTTTTCTCATCAATCTCATTTTTATTGTACTTTGTTTTTAACCTTATCATTGTATTTAATATAACGATAATTTTTGTATAATTGTATTTAATATAACGATAATTTTTGTAATACGATTATTATTGATATAAAACAAAAATTGTTTTTTGACTCTAGCAATTGACTTTAATAGTTATTGGAAGACCTGAATTTGGTAATTGTATGGAAATTATTTTTTAAATTAATGGTTAATTACGTGGCAAATATACTTTTGGTAATTGGCTTAGTTGGTAACATATGTGGCGGTCCTAGTTAAACGTCATGTGACAATATTGACTTGCTTTAATGGTATAGGTGGATTTTCATATGCCTATTAATATATATCTTTTTTTTTGATGACTATTTGAATCACTGACAAGTCACTAGCCCACTTGATCATCTCCATTCCCTAAATATCAGAGACCATCCTCAAAATAAAACCTACCATACGTGAAAAAACCTCCTAAGGCCAGCCTGTCTTATGTGGTCACAAGTCAAACTTGAACTCAAAACCTCTCACTTTTTAAATAAACTCTTTTTTTTAATGGCCAGTGGTTATATATCTACGTATTTGGTATATATAATTCTTAAATTAGTTAAACAATGAATAAAAAAATATAGTGTACTATACTTTCTAGGGACCATGCATGGTCTTCTCGCTGAGTGACTTCTATTCAAATAGGTAACATTATATTTATTTTTAGTGTGCCATGTTTCACTGCTCATATGTAACAAAAAAAATGCTGAGATAACAAGTAATCAAGTACTATAATCATAACGTAACCTTAATTTCAGGTGGCATTTTGTTCTCAAAAGGTGTTTTGATTAAAGGCACATAATAACGTGTTCCTCCCGACCCCTAAGAAGGAAAAAAAATACTTACCATCTATTTCATAAGGCACGTGTGATGGTCTCACTAAAAAGTGAAACATAAGCATGAGTAGATTTACCAATCACTTTCACTTATGTGCGTAATAACCTTCGTAACACTTTCACTAAAAGTAAAAAGCGTTTCACCATGTCACTGTCACATAAATAGGATGACTTTTACTGAGCCCATTACAAATGCCTCAAAACACCTTACGTTAATTGAAGAACTACATATCCAAATTAAAGTTCGCATTTAATTATAACACACGTGCCTATAACTTAGTCCATGATATAGCATGGAAAGTGTGTCTGATCCAAGATTTTGTTACTTTTGTCGTTTTCTGAAAATGTTCCGACATAAAATCCAAGTGACGAAACTATATGACATGTGAAAAATATTATGTCATATAAACGCCTGTATTTCTTGAAAAGTACAAGAGGTAATGTATTAATGACCAACTACGTACCATTCAATCTATCAAAAATATGCTTCCAAATTTTTAATCTTAAGGTCAAGAATCGGGCAAAGTTGGCACACCTTGATTAGACGAGTTGGTTAATTTAATATTATAATTTATAAGTTCCCATCTATAACGTGGGTGATATGCTTTCCTTAGTTCTAGGTTCTTGCTAGATTACGTTCTTCAAAATCCCGTCATTAAGAAAAAAAGCCCATGAGTGAAATATTAACAACTCCTATTTGATTGTCAAGTTACTTTTACTCCTCTTGATGCGATGAATAAACCAACTTTGTATTTCGGTTGGTTGTGAAATTATAATCACTCAACACAACTTAGGGCATGTTTGGGATTGAGTTTGAAAAATGTTTATTGGCTATATTTAAAAAGCCAGGATTTGAGGCTTTTGAAAAACTGTTTTTTAATCATTTCAAAAGAGTTAAATAAAAAAGACTTTTGTGATTGCCAAGCATATTTTAAATTATTAGCTTTTCAAAAACACCAATAAGACAATAAGCATTTTTCAAAATCAATCCCAAAGACGCACTTAATTTTGTTTAATCGTTAAATTTTCAATGAACATTGATTGTTTTACAGAATTGTGTCATTACCTCCTTATCAGACCTTATCTGTAAACATATGGTTATCGAATGTTGTTTTTGATGGAGAATAATATATTGTTTATTATATCTATGTTTAACTATGATGTAATTCATAGTAAAAACGAATTATAGACATTAATTATATAGTTGTAGGGGAGGCTCGAAGGGCGTGCGAGCCGCACCATCGGTCGAGGCACATAAGTTTTGGGGGCATAAACTTTTTTATACATATTACATATATATATTTTTTGGTGTTAAAAATAAGGTTATTTGCAATAGTTTATGAGATAATTACATGCTCAGAATGGTTTCTGCTTGTAATAAATCGATCGATAAAAGTTTTATCCATATACATTAGCGAATAAAATATTTTCGCTAAGGCTTACGGGCCTTTTTATTTTGGCTCGAACGAGGTATTTAAATTCTCGGAGCCGGCCCTGTATAGTTGTATTATAAAACTTATAACTTTCACTGATGGTCACATCTCTTGATATTCTTCCGGTTAAGGGGTGCATATCAATTATCTTTGTCTGAATACACGGTGTGAGTAATGCTGTTCAGTAGACGTAATCTAAGTATCATAGCGATCACCATGATGACAATTCAACCGATGTATAAGTGGGAGAACTGTTACTAAATGATTATCAATGGAGGGTATAAATGATTGGTCATGTTATTCTATAAATGGTGCAAAAATGAGAATGATTAGAAGGATTTGTAGACAAAAAAAATCATAAAAAAATAATTAAAACATCATAACTCAAAATTTAATTAAAGAAATATCAAAAACACAAAAACACGGTTTCCACCGTCTTCCTCGTTCTAAAAAAGGGACACAATGTTGATGAAAAAAGATCACTGTGTCTTTTTATTTATCATTGTGTTTTGGTTTATTTCTTCATTAATTGTGTTTTTAATCCTTGACATTATGTCTCTTTTTCTTAATATTGTGTTATATTAGTTAACATTGTGTTATATTTTGTTCGACTTTGTGTTATATTTTGCGATATACTGTGTCTTTTTTTAGTTATCAATGTGTTTGTTGTTTATATTCGTCAATGTGTCTTTCTTTCTCTGCATTGTGTCTTTTGTCGTTTTTTAGAACGGGGATGACGGGGACTACTTTTTTTTTCAAATATTTTTGAGTTATGATTTTTCTGTTATCTTTTTAAAAAATTTTTAAGGTTTTTTTTCCCACAAATATCACACTTCTCATTTTTGTCATTTTAACTATTCCCATAATAATTTAAAGATTTGTTGAATAACTATACAAATCAAATAAATTTATACCACAAAAACATTAAACACTCAGGCCATATGTAGTGAGCGACGGATTGGGGCGAGAAAGAGGCGACAGGGGCTACAACACCGCCCCCGTGGGCGATTTTTGGGGCAATTTGGGGCGATTTGGGGCGGGGGCGGATTGTTCTTATCGCCTGGAGATGTATATGTATGTATATGTGCTGTGTGTATTGTATGTATGTATATATATTTATATTATTATATATGTTTGTGTGTGTATATATATGTATATGTATATGTATATATGTTGTGTGTGATATATATGTGTATATATATATATATATGCATATGTATATGATATATGTTGTGTGTGTGTGTGTGTATATATGTATATGTATATGTATATATGTTGTGTGTGTGTATTTATATGTATATGCAAAATGAATCCCAGAAACAACCCGAACCAACCGAACCACCCATTCCCTCATTTTGGTCAACACCATGGTTCGCAAAACCAACCGAACGTGAACTTACAATGGAACCCGATGAACCTAAACCAACCGAGCTATCCGTTTCAATTTCCCGACCCGAACCTAAACATGTACGCCAACCGAGCTATATGTTTTTTTAAATTTTTAGTTATGTATTTTTTTTAGTTATGTATTTTTTGTATTTCTTTTTAATTTTAATGCATTTTTATTTAATTATTTGAAGAAATTGGTTTTTATATGATTAGTTTAATTATAAAAAGAAAATAATAAAAAAGATACAATGGGCCCAACTTATAGCCCCTACACCATTACACCTCAAAAACAAATTCGCCCCCTTTTCTGACTGGGCGCCACGTATCACAATTCGCCCCTATTTGTAGGTCATCCACTACACATAGCCTCGTTAAGTTTAGAAAACTTTATCCGGTTATTATATGCTTTAGGTGATTTTGACCAGATATTCAACATATTAACATCCTCTACCTAAATGTAAAAGGCAATTCAAACACATTAAATTTATCTGGTTATTAGCATATACGTTTTAGGTGAGTTTTACCAATTTAAATACCCAGCATATTAACATCTGCTCTAAAACGGAAAAGGCAATTCAGATTATGAACTTTTTACTGGTAAGTTACCAGCATAGACAATCATAAGACCAAAGAGACAAATAGCATAGTAAATAGACATTTACAGTGTGCTGATCAAGATTAATTTAAAGCATAAAAACTAGAGTTTACAGATTATTTATATACAGATACGCTAGCTAGCTGAGTTCAGGTTTTACACATCATATAAAGCTGATTATTTTAAGATTCTATGAACGCGATTACGCAAATTTAGAAGCTAGAGAGATCACCACCTAGAGCATTAAATGCTAAGTCCATGTTCATGTCTCCATAGCCATAAACAGGCTCACCCATAGGACGTGAGAGGTAAGCATCAGAAAAAGGCTGTGTGGCAGTTTGTGAGTTATTGATCAGATGCATATCACTGTTATCTTCATTAGGAATCGATGAAGATGAAGTCCGATATTCAGCATTTCCATTAAACCCTTGGGAATTTACATTTGCTTGAACCATGGGCTCTGTGGAGAAAAGGTTTTTCATGAAGTTGAACTCTTCATCATAAGTTGGAACGAGAGAAATGGATGGAGAGTCACTTGAAAATGAATTACTTGGTGGTTCATTCGGTTGAAATGCAGTTAACTTTCCTAATGTGGCATTAATGTTGGTGGTGGATTTCTTGGTGGATGACAAGCCCCTAATATAGTCACGTAGGAGGGTCGATCTTGGCTTCGGGTTGTCAGGTTCATCTCTTTTGTTTCTATTGAGCCGCATTGTTTTCTTCCTAGTAGCTGCATTCCAGTGATTCTTGATTGCATTTTCGGTCCTTCCGGGAAGGAGTTTTGCAATTTGTGACCATTTATTGCCTATTCTCTCATGGGAATCTATGAGAATTTGCTCTTCCTCTTCGGTCCAAGCATCTAACTGAAAGCACAAACTAACCACATTAACGTATTTTTTTGTTGTGTTTGAGCATGTACAGAACCGGGGGACAATAAAGCTAGAAGAGAATAAACTTCAACCTTTATTACGTAAAAGATGGAATTATTCTTGTAACGTACTATGTTCAAAAAGGTTCCTTAAATATACTTGAAAATAAACATCCAAAACTATGTTTTAGTCGACAAAAAAAGACAATTATGGCATACAATAATATGGCAATTTCCAATAGTTATCTGGTTACTTAGTTTTATGCATATTATTTTAAAACAAAAGTGTTGAAACATTTTGTGTTACTTTAAAGTCAATGAAATTCACACAAATGGTTTAAATTATTAAAGAAATTGCATAATCTCTTATAGTGGGTTCGGTGAATTTTCCAGTAATCGGTTCTCATGATTAAAAGAAAAAAAAACATAGTAACAGAAGGAAAAAAAGACCTTAATATCAGGATGCAGATTATTGTACCATCTCTCACGGCATTGTTTTCCGGCTCTACCACCCATAAAGCTAGAGATTCGACTCCAGTTTTTCGTGCCAAGCTCGGAAACAAGTGCATTCAATTTGCTTCATGCATAAAATCAATTATATGAATAATAAATGTCACGTTTAATATCAATAAACTACAAAAATAGAAAAATAAAAATAAAAGAATCAAGAATGTATTTTAACCTGTCTTCTTCTACTGTCCAAAGTTTCTTTGTATACTTCCTAGAGGTGCTGAAGCCACTATCCAAGATCGGATTTGAAGGAATGATTACTTGATTGGTGAAGTCCATGTTTGGATAATTCCTCAATACCTCCAAAGTTAAATACTGACCTCTATCTTGAAACATGTTATCAATGTCTAAGTTTTGATCCATGACAAAAGATGGTATAATAGGGACTTTAGAAGAAGAAAAATTGCCAAGTGGATTAAAAGTGATCAATCTTTCATCCTGATTCTTTAAGTTTTGAAGAGTTTGATTCCATACAAAACTATTTGTAGGTGCCAATTGAGGAGTGGGTGTATACCATGGAGAATTTAGAGGAATTGTGCACGAGTTAGGGAACTTTGGCACGCCACCCCCTTGATCACCATCGAAAAAACTATTGTCATGACCACGGTCCATGAGAGAGAAAATGTGTATGTCTAAGAGAGAGATATATGTATAGAGAGTATATATAGAGAGAAATTTTGCATGAGAGTAAGAGATTTTAGACTATGGGCAGACTACGGAATAAATATCGACATCTTTTAATACCAGTAATAAAATGTTTACATAACACGTTACAGTGGTTTCTTACGTGTTATTTATGTACGTGGCAGTAGTAAGAAAAGATTGAAATATTAGTAATAAAGATTAAAATATTTAAAAAGGAAAATCAAGAAAAGCAATTAATGTATTATGTGAAGAAAGGAAAACAGGAAAAATAATTATAATATTAAAGCTATAAAATTAAGAAATAAAAGGTTGACCAGATGAAAAAAAGTGACTCTTTTATTTACGTACTATTTATGAACAAATGATTATGTGCCATTTTTAAAGTAAGTTGATGGGTTTAAATTATGCAAATGCAAATTTTGAAGATTTTAAATAAAAAAATGTTAGAATATTAAATAAATTGCATATATAATAAATATTGATAAAGTAAGGGATCTAAATACACACTTCAATCCCAGTCTAATTCAGTAACATTTTTAAACGGTCATTTAAGGATTGTTCGAACAGTCGTCTGAAGGTTTGATCCATGCCTAAAGATGGTATAACAGGGACTCTAGAAGAAGAAAATTTTCCAAGTGGATTTGAAGTGATCAACGTTTCATCCTGTTTCTTTGAGTTTCGATAAGTTTGATTCCATACAAAACTATTTGTAGGTGCCAATTGAGTGGGTGTATACCATGAAGGAGAATTTAGAGAAATGTGCACAAGTTAGGGAACTTTTGCACACCACCGCCTCCTTGATCACCACCCCGAGAAAACAATTGTCACGACCAATCGACCATGGTCCCTGAGAGAGAATATGTACATGTGATATATATATATATATGTAAAGGATGGAATACGGAAATCCTTTATCATACAATAGGTACGCGACATTCTCAAACGTCCATCTTCAATAACCATCTTAACCTAAAATCACAAATACGCAAGCCGGCCTCCGTCGTCGATTCCATCCATCTTTGCCATCGCCGTTCAACGATTCCGTCCACCATCCACCTTCGCGACCACCATCTTCTTCCGACACAACCATCGATCGTTGCTCACATGTCAGTTGATAAAATTGCCCAATTGAAATTGTTTAACTAATTGATCAATTAAACTTTGAAATTAGTCCAATTAATCATCAATTTGAAGTTTCAATTAATCAATTTTGAGTTTTTGCAGAAACCTAGTTGCAGACGTTCCATATTTTGTTCATATGGTCGAATCAATGATCAAATTAACAGTCGATTGATGATTGTTTGATTATATGAAGTGATTTCAGTGTTCAGTTTCATATTTACATGTGTTTAATTTTTTTTTGTTAGTTTTAGAAGTTCTGAACAGCCAGAACTTCTAAACTTTTTATCATAACTTCTAAACTTTTTTAAACACCCAGAACTTCTTAGAACTTCTAAACTTTATCAGAACTTCTAAACTTTATTAAACAACCTGAACTTCTTAGAACATATTAAAATGTTTAAAGATGTTCATTTTTTTTAACACCTAGTGCTTCGTTGAATGTATTAGAACGTTTAAAGATGTTCTTTTTTGGTCAGAACGTTTGAAGGTATTCAGTTTTGTTTCAGAACGTTTAAACATAATATAATCAGAGCTCGATTGAGTGCGTTATTTCTGCAATTCCATAATTGATTGATGAATCTAAATGCTTCTGCACATCAATTTGATTGATTAAATCATCAATTTGGTGTTTATTTTTGTCAGAACGTTTAAACTTTGAGCAGAACGTTTAAACATGAACCCTAATTAGAGCTCAATTAAGTGTGTTAATCTGTATTTTCATAATCGATTGATGATTCTAAAACCTCTTACACATCAATTCGATTGATTAAATCATCAATTTTTGATCAATTTGAAGATTTTTAATGTTCAGTGACGTTCTTTTCAATTTTGGGTTTTGACTTTTGAGATTTCATACTGTAAGTTGTGATTAGAGTTTAGAAATTGGATGAGATAGATTAAGGAAATCTCAATATGGATCGGAATCGATTTTAAATCAATGAATTTGATCGCGAACTACTGTTTTGGTTATTTACCAAACTGCCACCGCGTGAAATTGAAATCGATGACCAGCAGTGTCGCGTACGTAATGTACGATAAGTCATTATTGTACAATAACTCACCCCATATATATATATATATATATAGGAGAGTTATTCTAAAAACAAGTAGCTTCCTAAGAAGACTAGAAATAAATCATAGGCGTTGGATCATGTCAATCAATGGTTGAGATTTAAAATTGCCAAAATCCGTCATAGTTTCCTAGAATGACTCTTTCACTATTATAACCGACATATTTCCTATAATTGTTCTTTCACCATAGGTTGTAATGCCACATGTAAAAAATCTATTGGTTCTTACCATTACTAGGAAACTCCTTATTTTTATTTGAACTCTTTTATATATATATACTAAGGCTTTCATTTGCCACAAGTCCACTCATCAGCCCTCCTCACCCTCAAAATCCCGCCTTCCACCCCACTCATGTTACAATCAACGCTCATCCCTTACCCGGCCCAATTCTGACATTTATAAGTTTATAACCGATTATCATCTATAGATTTTCACTCTTAAACCTTCCTTTTCCATCGATGCCCTAATTCTTAATCTCTCACATATGTTTATTTATAATCGATCTTTTTCTATTTTCTCGCTCCCTCATCAAAATCCATAATCGATCTTTCTATCTGCGATCTATCCTTCAACAACTTTAATACATGGTTCGACGATTTCAGTTGTGTTGTTCTACATCTTTATTCAGGTTAGGGTTTATTTGCTTTATGTTTCAAGTGTTGATTTGTTAGATATTGTTTTCTTATTGTAATCTTCTGCAATCTTTTTATCGAAATGAAAATCTTATATATTTGTTTGTTAATTGCAAATGTATTTAGTTTTTCTTTGCTCCTGTTAATCGACCATTATTTAGGATAAATTTAGGTGTAGATATTTAATCGGTAGAAACATTGATGTATATATGTAATGAACTAACACGGTTGAAAATAATGAATATTTTTTTGTGATTTTTGAATTCCAATTTGCTGTTGCGAGCAGTCTCTCCCATTCTACTTGCCATTGAATTGATATAGGGTTTAGTTTTTACTGTTTCAATTGTTTATTGATTTAAATGAAAGTAGCCGAAATTACTTTTTGTGATGCTTGATGACAGTATTATTTAAATCGGTCATTTACCCAGTCGTGTGAACATGTGAGTCCATATTTAGTTAATATTTTTTGGACACATAACTTAATGATTGAAGATTAAAGTATGCGCTATAAAGTGTAAAGTTTCTTCTGATCGAGACCAAACTTTTATACCTCACTCAGTTTGTTATGTTACTTAATGTAGGTCCCCCCTGGGGCGTCGCCGATCGATACGAGATCCGCACGAGGTCTAGGAGTGCGGAATCCTCCTAGACTCGTTAATGGTGTACAAGATGAAGAACACAAACACGTACACGAACAAATACAAGAACGGGATAAACAAATCTGCAGATTCTTTATAATAATAATTAAACAAACACGTTACATAACGTAACATAAACAGAAACACGTCCGACCCGAGGTGAGCTCTACCTCGGGTCGTCCCTAACGACACTCTCTCTCTGTTTGTTCTCTCTCGACACTCAAACTGTAACACACAACTCTCTGAATTACTGGATTCTTAACCTAAACAAGACACACGTATATATATATATATATAAACTTCAGTAGGCGTCAGTAGGCGAAGT
The DNA here is from genome assembly GCF_021521415.1 of Bidens hawaiensis. Taxonomy (NCBI): domain Eukaryota; kingdom Viridiplantae; phylum Streptophyta; class Magnoliopsida; order Asterales; family Asteraceae; genus Bidens; species Bidens hawaiensis. Next base: position 130,917 of record NW_027497597.1, read on the forward strand.
TGTTCATAACTTCGCCTATGGCGAAGTTGTGATAACTTCGCCTAAGGTGAAGTTGTCCTAACTTCGCCATTGGCGAAGTTGTTCTAACTTCGCCTAAGGCGAAGTTGTTCTAACTTCACCTATGGCGTCTCCGCTGGTCTGAATTGCATAGCGACGGTCACAAAATGCAACAACAGTCTCCCCTTTGACCGTTGCTCTCAATTCTAACAAACACAAAAGATCATCTGTTACAAAACATGCACCAACAGACTCCCTCTTAACTGATGATCTTCTGTTTGCTCATCAACCAGCCGTGTCTGAAACTGTCCTGTAGCTTCACAAATCTACCAATCACCCAGCGTCTTCCATATCAGATCTCCCCTTCAGTGTAAGCTTCTCCGACTATAACGATTGAGGTCTTTGAAATGCATGCATCCTCGTGCCAATTGATCATCTTAACCAATCACGTGAGTCCATCTGACTTCACCAACACGTGAAGTTGGGCGTCCTCCACAACTTCACCAACTCGTCGGCATACGATAAGGTTTAATCTTCAACTACTCAACATCAAGTGATCAATTTCATCACAAAACCACCTTGACAGAATCTAACACATGACCATTAATTAATCCGAAGCATCTTCAATCACCAGGGATAACGATCAAGAACATAAACACTTTAGTTCCCGATTAAATCCAACTTGTTCCAGAAATTTCACTCTAATAAATAAGCATGACGTTTCAGGATCCAATTCTCGAACGCCTTGAAAATAACATAAATAATATGCTCTGACCGCAATCCAGTAATGACGAAAACCTTCAGTTCAATTTGACTTTCTTCAATTGGTCAACCTCGAACAACAACAATTTCATTGCCCACAAACACCCAAATATGTGTCAATATCCAGTTTCAATCAATATCCCATTCACAAACTCAACTCCATATCCAGAGTTGACACGTATTTGTTCACACGTAAGACCCAGAGATAACAAGTTTCACTCGTTGACGGAACAACATCTCCGGTCTCACAATAATCGTGTACACCTGGCCATACAGACGAAAACTCCAAATACTTTTTTTTTTTTTTTTTTTTTTTTTTTTAACTTCGCCGAGAAGTCAACTTCGCCTAAAGTCAACTTCGCCTGTTCATAACTTCGCCTGGCTATAACTTCGCATGTCCATAACTTCGCCAGACCTTATATCTTCGCTGAAACCCTCCGAACAGTGACGGCAACTTCGCCTGATGAACAATAACTTCGCCTGCGGCGCTGTTCGGCCAGAAACGCACAGAAACGTGCCAGAATCACCAAAACGCAGATCTCGAACCATAGCATAAGAGCCTAAGGCTCTGATACCACATGTAGGTCCCCCCTGGGGCGTCGCCGATCGATACGAGATCCGCACGAGGTCTAGGAGTGCGGAATCCTCCTAGACTCGTTAATGGTGTACAAGATGAAGAACACAAACACGTACACGAACAAATACACGAACAAATACAAGAACGGGATAAACAAATCTGCAGATTCTTTATAATAATAATTAAACAAACACGTTACATAACGTAACATAAACAGAAACACGTCCGACCCGAGGTGAGCTCTACCTCGGGTCGTCCCTAACGACACTCTCTCTCTGTTTGTTCTCTCTCGACACTCAAACTGTAACACACAACTCTCTGAATTACTGGATTCTTAACCTAAACAAGACACACGTATATATATATATATATAAACTTCAGTAGGCGTCAGTAGGCGAAGTTGTTCATAACTTCGCCTATGGCGAAGTTGTGATAACTTCGCCTAAGGTGAAGTTGTCCTAACTTCGCCGTTGGCGAAGTTGTTCTAACTTCGCCTAAGGCGAAGTTGTTCTAACTTCACCTATGGCGTCTCCGCTGGTCTGAATTGCATAGCGACGGTCACAAAATGCACCAACACTTATGTTGGTTGTAAACATTCTTAATAGTGATTGATACTTCTTTTATTTGACAGGCTATTTATGCTGGAACTGGTAAATAATGGGTTAGAACTTAAATCTTGAAATGGCATGGCTACTATCCTTACATGTTGGTTGAAAGCTCGGGGTAAGGCTTTATCCCCTGATGCTGAGATGGAATCCAATTGTCATGTAACCATTGTTTCAGGATGGTTCAGTGAGCATCAAAACCCGTATGGTTATTGTCTTTTTCACTTCTTTGCATACTTTTGTTATGTTAATATCTTCATGGTGATTAGGAATATTAACCAAGAATTTTCGGTACCCATACCGATACCAAGTTTTTAAGAAATTCGGGATCGACACCGGAATGATACCGAGCTCATCCCAACTTAAAATCATTGCAGTTTGCAGTCAGTTACGTGTTATACTGATTAGTAGTTAGCATTATTACCCTACTTAATTAAAATCATTCTCAAATTCATTTTTATGACTTTCTATATAATTAAATATCATTTATAGATAGTACAGATTACACACCAATTATAGATCTCTAACTTTAGTAGGTTGACTCTTTTAATTTCTGTTTGAACTTTAAATAGCAACTTATTATATTTATATGTTAACTGCAAATTTCGTAACGCTTTATACAAATATTTTAGTCCTTGGAAAAACCATTTTCAAATAACAAAACTTGTCAAATTTTTTGAAGCGTCAAAAGTTTTTGCCTTGTGTGCTATTCAATTAATTGATTTTTCAAATTCAAATAACGTAATCACCATCTAAATAACTGAATTTGATTTTGCAAGTTGACTTCTTTTAATATCTGCTCGAAATTTAAATTTCAACTTACTTATATGACGTAGTAATATACAAATTTTAAAGTTATATAGCTGCAAACTCTCTGTTACAAACTTATTTGTACAAATTCCGTGTCTAAATTACATGTAATTGTTCAATTACACTAAAAACTTATTTATGTAAATGTTAACTACAACTTCTGTGGCATTTTAACAAATTATGGAAATTTTGAAGAAGACAATTTCCATTTTCAGTTGTCTTGCAATGAAAATTAATAAAAGTCAAGCTCAATTACTATAAAAAAAAGGGTTGTATTTAAAACATTAGGTTTTCAGTATTGGACAACTGCATGTGGGCATTATCAAGACTCAAAAGCAGAAAGAGAGTAAAATTATTAATATTAGATACATATGGTAAAACTACAGTCTAATGTTAAAAATTTATGATTTTTAATGTTTGTAAATATAATTGCAACTTACTTTATTATCATTTAATGGAATGCGTCGTTTTTTATGTTTAAAAAAACCTTTTGACATGATTAGTTTGCATAATTTATAGTATACATTTTATTATACAACAAACATATCAATTATTCTTTTCTTATAGCATGACCATATATTATGATCAACTAACTTCTCTGATAAACCAATAATAGTTATTATAAAGTATTCATTTCATAGTGTATCTAATGTTATATGGTAAAACATGCAATTGATTTTAATAAACATAGTTTTCTTCTTTGGAGTAGTAAATTCTTTACATTACATATACATATTATATAAACATAGGACATATATCATATGATATTTGTCGATTTTTGATCAATGTAGAAGTCAAAAAGATATTTCAAATATTTTGAACTTACAAATTTAAATTTGTTAAACCCGTGTTGTACACGGATGCTTAACCTAGTATGTATGTATAGAGAGAAAATTTCACGAGAGTAAGAGATTTTAGACTATGGACAAACCACAGTGTAAATATTGACGTCTTTGATATCAGTAATAAAAGGTTTACATGTTATAGTGGTTTCTTACGTGTTTACCATCTACCTAGCAGTTGAGTGATACTGATTATTTAAATAGTAATCTAGAAACATGTACATTACACAAGTTGAATAAAAAAAATATTAAATAGTTAGTAATAAAGATTTAAGTGTACAAAAAGAAAAATTTGTCCATCTTCTAACGCATCGTCGACAATGTGTTAGGTAGTCCCGCCGACGAGTTAGCTAACACATAGTCAACGATGTGTTAGGCGTCCAAACACATAGTCGACAATGTGTTATACCTCCAAACACATAGTTAAAGATGTGTTAACTATCCAAACACGTGGTTAAAAATGTGTTTATCCTTTTCTTTTTGTTTTTTTTAAGGGAAAATTCCCAAATTAACCTTATCCAAACACGTGGTTAAAAATGTGTTTATCCTTTTTTTTTAAGGGAAAATTTCCAAATTAACCTTTTTTTTAGAGAGAGATTTTAAATTTGTCCACTAAAATTTAAATTCTATATATGTTCCTTTACTAATATATGCCGTCGCCTTTACGTTAGGAGTTCGAGACAACATGTTTCCTAACTCGTCGCCTCATTGCCATGTTAGCTCAAAACTCGTTGTCTTACCGTCATTTTAGCTCAAAACTCGTCGCCTCCCCCACAATGTTAGATTAAAACTCGTCGCCTCCCCAACATGTTAGCTAAAAAAATTCTGCCTTATCTTTACTACAAACATTGACCCTAAACTGATTTAAAAACTTTTTAAATCTTTTTAATTTTATTGGTTTTAAATTCCTGTATAATAATACGATTAAGAAAACTCATGCATACCATCAAACCATTTTAGGTGTACCTTGTTTAGATATAATTGTTTAAATAACAAGATTTATTAAATTTAACTTTTAAGCTAACATGGCGGAGATGCGATGAGTTTTGAGCTAACGTGGCGTCGACGCAATGAATTTTGAGTTAACATGACAGTGAGACGACGAGTTTTGAGCAAACATGGTAAGGAGGCGATGAGTTAAGAAACATGTCGTCTCAAACTCCTAAATTAGAGACGACGACATGTTAGTAAATGGACAAATATGAAATTTAAGTTTTGAATGGACATCTTTGAAATCTATCTAAAAAGAGACATTTTGGGCATTTTCTTTTTAAATATTATATTATCAAACTAGTTTTACATGAATTTGGTTTTCTTTTATAACATTTAATATATAAAGTTTTATATGATTTCGAATGTATCGTTGAGGCGCGTTTTTTATCTACATGTTAACATAAATTTTCTTTTAAAACCATGTGTTATCAAAACCATTAATTTAATCATCATAGACAGGCTTATCTGATGGCTGAGAGCTCTTTTAGACCATAACTCTTGGGCTTCTCTCTTTGACATAAGCTGATGTGGAATTCTATCATTGGCTGCTATTATATCACAACAAATTTGTTACTTTTCACTCTCATAGTTTAACGTTTTACTTTGACACCTTTTCTATGTGTGTATATATGTACTTATAAGGCTATGTATAGTGGAGAGACTATAAAATGAGACGTTTTGTGTTATTTGGCACTTATTCAGCAAATGGTGGGTTACAACTCAATTGTAGGAGATAAATTAGGAGTTTCCATACGATTCTACAACAACCTTTACTAGGTTTTAAACATTTGAATTTAAATGTTATGAAATATTTGCCACCATTATTTATTATTGTATTTGTCATGATACGCCCCCATAAGATGGAGGATCCATCAGAGACTCCAATCTTGGATCGTAAAGATATAAATGGAGCTCGTGATAGTGGCTTGGTAAGAATATCAGCAAGTTGGTCCTTCGAATTGATGTGATGAACTTTTAAGGCACCTTCAGCTACTTGCTCTCATACAAAATGATAGTCTAGAGCGATGTGTTTCATACGAGAATGGTATACGGGGTTAGCACATAGATATGTAGCACATGTGTTGTCGTAATAGAGTCTCGGGTATCCTTAATTAGTAAGCCGAGTTCTTTCGGCAGATGTTTAACCCATGACAATTCAGCTGCCGCATTTGCAAGAGTCTTGTACTCCGCTTCAGTCGAAGAGCGTGAAACCGATTTTTGACGGGTTGATCTCCATGAAATGATGTTGGGTCCAAGGTACAAGATGTAGGCCGTGGTTGACCGACCTGTTGTGGAGACCCCTACCCAATCCGAGGTTGATAACGAGGTTAAATCCAAGGATGACTTTTTGTTTAAAAAGAGACCATGATATAACGAGCCTTTAAGATAACGGAGCAACCGTTTGAGTGCCTGCCAATGTATTTGTGAGGGAGAGTGCATGGACTTTGATAATTGGTTGACCTCAAATGAGATATCCAGTCGTGTAAAGGCGAGGTATTGTAATGAGCCAACAAGCTTTCGATATGGTGTAGGATCCACCCGGGGTCCCATCTTCAAAAGTGAGAGTTTGGGTTGAGCTCAATGGTGTAGTGACTACTTTAGCACCTTACATGCGATTGAGGGTAAGAAGGTCAAGTATATGTCGATGTTGTGATAGGAACAAGCCATCAGTGGTTGGAATTATTTCAATACTAAGGAAATGGTGTAGGAAGCCCAAATCTTTCATATAGAACAGTTTGGCTAAGGTGGTGACAAACTGATTGATGAACTGAGAGTTGTTACTTGTATGAACTATATCATCAACGTACACAATAAAGTAGCAAGTAACACCGTCATAATTATAAATAAGGCAATAGATAATTTTCGTATTGTTATGGGTTTTTTTACAGGACTAAAGGTATCAAAATAGTAAGTTCCGTATTTTTGGAGAAATCCTTTAGGAACTAATCGGGCTTTATATTTGGCTATAGAACCATCCGGGTTTCGTTTGATACGAAAAACCCATTTACAACCAATCTGATTATGAGATTGGGCATGAACAAGCTTCCATGTGTGATTTTGGAGTAACACGTTGTACTCTTCATCCATGGCCTTTCGCCAAAGAGGATCTTTGGATGCTTGATTGTGAGTAGTGGATTCAAGAGCGGTTGGAATGGGATGAAGCGTGGTATGATTAACAAAGGCGGATTTGTAATATTTAGGATTGGGTTTGCGGGTGCGTGGTGGTCGAGGGGAGGAGAATGGTGACTAAGATGTGGATGTGGAAGAAGGATAAGGATACAAGGAGGGTGGGGAAGTATGTGATGAGTGAGGTGATGTAGATGATGGAGAAGGAGGTTGGTTCGGCTCTAATGTCGTACGAGTAGATGAGATGGGAGAAGGCGGGCTATTTGAGGGAATATGTAATTGCGTAGACATAGAGTGTGGAGACTGTGTTGAAATGGTGGGTAAGGTGATTGATGTTGAAGTTGGAATATGGTGCATGGATATGGATGGTGTTGGTTATGGGAAAGCAGATTGCATGGGTTGAGTTTGTGAGTTGGTAATAGGTCTCATTTGCAATGGAGGAGTGGTTTTAAAAGATGATAAAAAAATCGTCCACTGTAGGCAGTGTGTAGTGAATACTAGATGGAAATTTAGAGGGAAATTGATCTTCAACAAATACCACATGTCTAGAGTGAAAAAGGCGATGTGCGTGTGGATCAAAACATTTATATGCAGATTTGGATGAAGAATAACCAAGAAAAATGCACGGTTCAGAACTTGGTTTAAATTTTAGATGTGGCGTAGGGTCGAAGCCATGGATAGCAAAGGCATCCAAAAGGCTTAAGTTTAGAGTAATTTGGTAAAGTACCATAAAGTTGGATATATGGGTATTTGGATGCAAGGGTGGGAGTAGGTAGTCGGTTGATAACGCATATGGCATCTTGAAAGGCATGAGACCAAAAGGTAAGCGGTAGGCCCACACAGTGTAATAATGCAAGGCCAGTCTCAACTATGTGTCGATGTCGATGTTCTGCAATGGCATTTTGTTCGGGCGTATGCGGTGATGTGGTGTATTGCGAGATACCATTGGATTGAAGAAATCGAGATAGTCCTTGGTACTCACCACCATTATCACTTTATCAGTGAAAGTGAAAATTATGGGTGTTTGAAAATATTTTTCTATGAGAAGCTTGAATTGAGGAAAACATTTTGCAAAATCTGACTTATATTTCATAGGAAATAAGCAAACATGTTTTGAATAATAGTCAACAAACACCACATAATATGAAAAACCATCAATATATTTTTGAACCACTCCCCACACATCAGAATAAAGAAGTTGTAATGGTTTGGAAGCGGTAAAAGTATTCTCACCTAGCAACTTGTGACTTTTATTAATAGCACACGATTGACAATGCAAATTAAAAGTAGACAAACATTTGAAATGAAGACCTAAGTCTTTACAAATATGCTTGAAAATATGTAAACATAGATGTCCAAGTTTGTGATGACATTGGATAGGAGAAGTTGAGACAGTGGAGTTGACTTGAGGGTAAGAAGCCAAACTGTTGATGTACTATACATCATTAATGTTCTCCACACCCCCCCCCCCCCCGGCATGAGAGGCACCCCCGTTTTGAGATCCTTCACCAAAAAGTAAAAAGGAAAGAATTCAACAAAAACGCGGTTAGTAATGTCAGGTAAAGCTAATTTATGAGCAGAAGTATGAATATTAGCAGAACCAGTATGAGAAATAAAGAGATTTGTACCATCACCAAGAAGGATTTCATCTGCTCCTCCATATTCCGAGACCGAATGTAGGGATGATGGAGACGACGTTAAGTGATGGGAGGCACCACTATCAAACATCCATGGTTTGGATGTGGGGGTCGGATGAGATGGCGTTGGCAACATGATTTGTAGGGGCTGGAGTGAGAGTTATGTTGTTGTCTTTTAGAAACTTTGCAAGTTTTCTGCACTCGCTCGTGTTGTGCCCAAAATAGAGCAGAACTGACTGAACAAATTGGATTTGTTGTTGCTAGTGGAAGAGCCTGTTGGATAGTTGGAAGACCTGCTTCCCTCTGATTGAGAGCTTCCTTGAAATTAAGAATTCCTGTTAGAGGAGTCCGAGAAGGATCGAGATTGAGAAGACCCGACTGCCTTTGGGAAAAATTGGCGGTCGCTATTAGGGTAGAAGCAGTTATTTCAACTTCTTTAAGAGACTGTTTAAAGTCAACTAGCTTATCAAAAAGCGCCGGGTATGTAATCAGGTTTTCCCGAACCTTGAGGGCTGCGGTGATTGGAGTATATTCATCACCAAGTTGGCTAAGGATATGAACCATGAGATTTTCGTCGTCTACCGGATTCTGAACAAGCGCGAGCTCATCGGCTATGGAGTGCATTTCGTTCAGAAAATCAGAGATGGATCTACTTCCTTTCAGGTTCCTTGAAAGTTTTGATTTCAAAGATATGATCCTTGATCGGGACTTACTAGCATAGCTAGACGAGAGACGGTCCCATGCCTCCTTTGCAGTGAATGCCGAGGCGATAGTCGGCTAAATGGTGTCAATGCAAGAACCGAGAATAGCACTAAACACAATTTGATTTTGGCGATACCAGACTGCATAATATGGGTTTGGTTTGGTTATACCTTCGGTGGTTGGGGTTTTTGGTGATGGGTAAGTATTTTTGGTGATGAGATCGTCGAGTTCGAGTCAAGTGAGAGTGGACTGAACTAGCGTACGCCATACCGAGAAGTTGATTCTAAACTGTCGCTATCTAGTAAAAAACAGTTAAATCAATTTCCTAATCACATAAGCAAGCTAGGGTAAGTAGGGTGTCGAACCACGAGGAGTAAGTGGTCAATGTAACGTGTAACAGATTTTATATGATTATGAAGTAATAAATTGTAATGCTGGTCACACAAGCTAAAAAGTTTGGTTTTAATGATTAAACAAACAATTAACAATCTCTCAAAAAATTAATAGAAACAGATCACACCCGGGGTTCAAATAAGCATATAATAGTAGTCTCATTTTAATTTAACATATTATTTATCAAAGACTAATACAGACTGATTAACTAGACAAACCTTAGGAATCAACAATCGCTAACACATGACACTGGTTATCAAACAATCCTTACCATTGTGACCCAACTAAGGGCAACTGTATGCTTTATCATATTCATACTAGTCAAACTGTCACACCCCAACCTAAGGCGGAAATGCCGGGGCGTGAGCTGATTACTCACAGCTCTCAAGGTACTATCATACAATAATTTAAAGGTGACAATATCTATTTAATTTAATTAAATATCTAGATAAATTTAAATACAAAATACAACTCGTTTAGACAACCAATGAATATAAATCTAAGTCTTGTTTATAATTCTTCTAACTTAAATCTTCACTAAGTCTTCACCAAATCTTGCAACTAGTTCAAACAATAACCTACATATGCGTATAAAATAGAAAAGTTTGTCAACAACACATGTTAAGTGAGTAAAACACCGGTTAAGTGAGATATAATATTATATATAATAAAATAAAGAAAAATGCAAACTGTGTCAAGTGAGATAAACAATTTAACCAATGAGGAAGTAAATAATGATGTCAGTAAGCACAATGTCAGATAAACTGAACAATGGCTAGCACGACGGACGTATGATCAGACTAGACTGAGAATATGTTGGACCTCTCTGACATGTATTCAAGCAAAGCAAGTAAGCATATAAAACGTTAGGTATAAATCGTTAAACACACAAGAAAAACAGCTGCAAGTTGAGTATTAAATAATAGGTAAATAGATAAAGTACGTATATTGAAAACTACAATTTCGGATTAATTGTATTTATTAATATCTAATTTGATAGAAACTATTTATTCAATATTTAAGTTTTCTTTATACGATATTTTTAACTATTATAAACAAGAATCACTACATTCACCCTACGACATTTTGAATCTTCCGTGAACTATGAACAATAATTGTTATATGTATAATGAATTTAAGGTAAATATGTTTTATTCATGTTTCTTGACAGATACATTCATATGAAATGATAGAAATCATTCTATTATATTTTTAATTTTTGGTGTAAAAGTGTTTGCTTGTATTTTCGTATGTCTTTTTTATGGTATGATTATAGATAGCATAGGCCTTCACAAAAGCTTGTAGCTAAATTCACGGGTTTGAATGAAAATTCCAACATGTATGTTAGAGGTATAAAAAACAATAACTAGTTTAGCCTTTGTATTTATCTGTGTGTAATATTTGCAAAAACACAATTAAACAGAACACTACTCGCAAAAAATCACTGAGTAGGACAACTTCATAGGCATTTGCTCAGCTGGTTGTAACTCGTTTTGTTAACATAATAATATTGATAATATCTATGGATTAGCTTTTAATGGAAATTGATGTGTCCAGTTTGTTGATGAGCTCTTGAAGAAATGAACTGAAATAATATGGTTTTATTACTTAAACCTTTCATGTTACGTGTGTCAATTGTATACGTTGTTATATATGCTATACTAGGTTAGGTACCCGTGTAGAACACTAATTAAAATAAATAAATATATTTAAATAATAACACAATAAGAAATATAAAAACTATGTTCAACATATATAAAATATAATATATGATATAATAAATTACATAATATGAAAATAAAAGGTTAAAATTCGTAAATCTCTGAATATTAATTTGTATGCAATATTTTAATTTTATTTGTAACTTTATACTTCATATTAAAATTAGTAGTTTCACTTTGTATTTGGTTTCAACTCTAGATAATGGAACATATAATTGACTATGTGTTATAACATGTTGTCTCAAAAACAAACAAACTATTTAAAGCGATTGAGCTTTGTTTTTATTAATCTTCATTGCAAAAATAAACATAAGGTGAAATTTCCTTCTTTAAAATATGAAATTAATTATTTTATTTAAATCAACTTGAAAATTTGTTACTTATTAAAAGCTTAATATTAATAACAAACAATTAAAACAAAATAATATATTTATGTTGGCATTTATTTTTTTGAATAATGAAATAGTTATTGAAAAGAGAAAAGAATAAAATATAAAAAGAAAAGGAAATATATTTATTTAAATAATAAACTAATGTGAAATACAAAAAAAAATATGTTCAAAACATAAAGATATAATATATGGAAAATACATTACACATTAAAAAATATGGAAATAAAAAGTTGTTGAAAATTCGTAAATCTTTAAATATTTTTTGTATAGAATATTTGTAATTTTAACATTCATATCAAAATTAGTAGTTTAACTTTTTTTTTTTACTTTCAAATTTAGATAATAAAACACATAAGTTACCATGCGTTAAAACAGGTTGTCTTAAAACAAATCAATCACATATAGTGATGCTTTAGCTTTTATTAATTTTCATTTCAAAACAATCATAAAGTAAAAAAAAATTCTTCAAAATAATTAATTATTTTATCTAAATCAACATGAAAATATAAAACCTTAATATTAATAACAAAATAAAATATTTAAATAAAACAAAATAAAACATTTATATAGGTATTAAATTTTTTTAATCAAAGAATAATTATTAAAAATAGTAAATAATAGATTAAAAAAAGTTAATTTTCCAACTATTAATAAGAAAGAAAAATGTATTTAATAAGAGAGAGAGGTGAGAAAATTTTGTAAGAAGTTATCTTGTGTGATTTTATGTGTCGTTGAAAAACGTTTATTTATTATACAGTCTAGATTTATTAGTATTGCTCTTAAATTTTATTAAAAGACTTCAATATTCTGTTGAAGCTTTCAAAACATCATGTTGTTACTAACATATAATCAGTGTAGCGGGAATATGTTCTAATACAACATCCTCTGCATCTATTTTTCGAATCTGCAATTACCATCTTATTTCAATATACTCACATATGCTTATGTTTTGAGTTAAGCAGTTCCAAATACTTACCCAAGTACTATTGATATTAATAAAATATGATGAATTTGTTACAATTGATTAACTTGGGGGGTTTCAATACGTCTGTTTATTGATTTTTAATTCCCTATTTTAGGTATGTTGAAATTCATAGGGACATGTATAAAGGTTTAATATAAGTTTTGATGATTTCGGACAAACTTCACCTCCATCTCAAACTTATGTTTTTCAATCAATTTTAAAGAAGTTGATGAAAATTAATTTGCTTTATGATAATACAATGCAGCAAGTGATATTTTTTTTAACTTTTTTTGCCATTGATGTACATAGAAATATACATCTTTTCAGCATCAAATAATCTCTAAAAACTGCAATTTCTATCAAATAACATAGCATAAAAGGCTACTTATCATAATAAAACATAATTTCAGGTGAAACCAAGCCCCAAACAAAGAAACAAGCAAAAAGACGAAGAAAAACAGAAGAAAACACAAGAAAACAAAGAAACACGCCCCCATGCTTCTAAACACAAGAAAAGACAAAATCTGGAGGCAAAAGCACGGGGCCGTGCCTACCAAACACGGGGCCGTGGACGAGAACACAAAAAAGACAAAGAAGAATTGAGCACATGTCACTAAAAACCACGGGGCCATGCCTACCAACCACGGGGCCGTGGCCACCTCACAGAAAAGACAAAACAAATCTGGCACATGTCATAAAAATGCACGGGGGCGTGCTCATCAAGCACGGGGCCGTGCCTCACTCTCCAGATTGCCTATAAATAGTGGCTCATGTTGCACTCATTTGGTGTGCCTTGAAAAGAATTATATCCGATTTTCTCTTATAAAAACACACACTAACACTCACATAGAAGATTTAGTGAAGAGTTTGAAGGCTTGGAGGTCATCACCATCAACCATCATCATCAACCGTCATTCCCATCATTAAGAAGGAAGATTCATCTACAATTGGTTAGATTGTTCCAAGTTTAATCATGTATTTGTTATCATCATTCATCTTAATGTTTATCATCATGCTCATTATGAGCTAAACTCCTTTTACCGTCTAAAATTTATGAAGAAGCTTTGTTTTACTTGATAATTAATCAAGACATATGATGTAGTCTAGTAAAGTACATGGTTATATTACAATTATCTTTTGATGAGAAATGTTTCACCATCTTAAATCACTAATTCAAAGTTGGTGGTTGTCAATTCTATTGGCAATCGTTCATGATCGATTCATGTTCTTGAAAGATATAAATACTTTGATACATTATCGAAACATGGATCCTTATATTGTACTTAGAAATGATGAGATATAAGTTATGATGTATTTCTCTAAACCTTGGTAATCCGAAAATGGCTTTGCTTAGGATATCAAATTAGTTAAAGAAATCATAAGTTAACGAAATGTGTAATTATAACCTACATAAATCAACTAAGGGGAGGTTGTGTGATGAACTACAACCACCCGAAGTTGTTAGAATTGGTATTTGAGAAATCGAAGTCAATCCTAATCTTTCTACATTATGAAACTACTTATCAACTTAAATTGGCATCTTTGAGATGGTATGACATTAGGAAAGGGTGGACTTTAAAATGCGTATGCTATCTCCTTAGTGCCAAAGATGCTCACTTAAGGTTTAAGGAGCTATCTATCATATATTTCTATGGCAAGTTTATCATATATCTAAATATTAGTTATCAATTTTAAAATGGAGTGGATTCTTGATCTTAGATGGTAACCTTCGCATAATTGAACAACTCATTTAGAATTTCTTGTCTTGGTCACCTATATATTATATATAAGTATTTATATTTTATAAAAAGTTCAAAATTAACCCCAAAATGATTAAAACCTCCGATTAAAGCAAAAAAACGATTTATTATTAGAAACCTTTGTGTCCACGGATCGATACTTGGTTCTTACCAATACGATTCTGCATATACGATAGGTACACTTGCCTATTTTGTGTGTGTTTAGTCTTTGTAGAAATCACTTTTATAAATTTAAAACACGATCTTGTGCAAAAGCAACTCATTCCATCCTTTTATATTTTATACCACACGCACTAGGGGTGTTCTTTGGGTTATTTATTCGGGTTTCGGTTTGTTCGGGTCGGGTTGTTCAGGTTTGAGCTCAAAACAAATTGACCCAAGAACCGACCCAAATAAGTTCGGTTATTCGGGTTTCGGGTTAAACTAGTCTGGTTAATTCGGGTCGGGTTTCGGGTTTAACAAATTAAAAAAATTTATCCACCTTTAACAATATCATAGAAAAAAACAAACCATATAAGCCGTTATAAAACCGTAATATACAACCATATTTAATAATAACTTATAATATTTAGCAAAACATGATATTTATCATACAAGCATGGATTAGACGGGATGGAGTGTTGCAGCATGTTGATTAATACTTGTGTAGATTAAAGAAACATGCCCAATAAATATTGGTTTAAATACCATATTATTTAAGTTTTTGATTTTATGATACATTCTCAACATCTTATATGGTAATTAATACATTAGGATCCAATGTGATAGATCCAATATTAATTGGAGTATTTTGTGTGTGTTTAGACTTTGTAGAAATCACTTTAATAAATTTAAAACACGATCTTGTGCAAAAGCAACTCATTCCATCCTTTTATATTTTATACCACACGCACGCAGCACATTAAGTTTTTGGCGCCGTTGCTGGGGACACGGTACGTTTCTAAGAAAAATCCAAGTTTTAATTTAATCATTGTCTATAATTGTACAAATTTTTAACTTCTATTTTATGTTATCCTTATTTTTACTAAATATTAAAATATATAATTTTACTGCTAGCCTAACTTTAACCTTTAATTGCCTTACTTTACTTTAGCTTCATTAATTTAGACCTTAGTTTAGTTTAAAATAGCTTAGCCTAACCTTTAGTTTAACTTTAGCTAACTTTTACTTTAGTGTTTAATGTTGATTTAGACCCATGTATGTCCTCTACTTTTGAGCCTGAGCTTGTTTCCCCAATTTCTGAACCGGAACGACTCTTTCGTCGACGAGCACGTAAACGGACAACAGAAAACGCCGAAGCAATCAAAGGCGAATCAGTAGACGCCACCACATCAGGAGAAAATCAAACCGAAGAAATGATGGCGGCCTAGAACAATGAACCGAACATGAGCCAATATGCCAAGCCATCTCTCGAAGGCTATGGCAATGGAGTGCCTCCACCCGAAATCACTGAAAATTTTGAAATCAAATCAAGCACCATGCATATGGTGGAAAATTCAGTTCAATTTCATGGTCTCCTCGACGAAGACCCTCTTTCTCACATCTCTCGATTCCTACGAATATGCGGAACCTTTAAAATCCAGAACTGTTCAGAAGATCAAATCAAACTCAACTCTTTCCTTTCTCTCTAAGGGGCCAAGCCCTAGAATGAATAGAATCTATTTCCTCTGGTTCCATCACCACTTGGGACCAGATGGTTGAACAGTTTCTCCTCAAATATTTTCCGCCCGATAAAACTGCCAAATACCGAGCCAACATTACTGGATTCCGGACCGATGATGATGAATCGTTACACACAGCATGGGAAAGATACAAAAGTATTCTAAAAAGATGCCCACATCATGGACTGAGCGTATGGTTACAAGTTCAAACCTTCTTTGACGCACAATCCAGTCAAAACAAACAGGCCATTGACCAGATCGCTGGTGGAGACCTGGGATCCAAATCATCTAACGAAGCATTTGAAGTCCTGGAGAAGGCCGCAAAGAAGAGTTTCGCTTACAACCCACCAAGATCTACACCTACCCATAAAGGAATACACCACGTTGATTCCAACACTCTTGTCACAGCACAACTTGAAGCCCTTTCTAAAAAATTCGAACAACTTCAAGCCGAGCTATCCAAAACCAGACTCGCTTGTGACACTTGTGGAGGAAATCATAAGGCAAGTGACTGTAAACAAGCCATCATGTCCATGGAAGAAGTCGATTTCATCACTAGACAGAAAAACGCTTTCAGCAATAACTACAATCCAGGATGGAGAAACCACCCTAATTTCAGCTGGAAAGACGGAGGTAACACGCAACCTTTACCTGGATTCGAAAAAAGACCGATAAATCAACCCTTCCAGCCTAAACCTCAATTTCAAGATCAGAGTTCTAGTAGCCATCAAAACCCAAGCTACTCTAAGATCGAAGAAATGCTAATCCAACTGATGACCAAAACAAATGAAGCAGAAAAGAAAGCCGACTCAAGAGCTGTTGATATCAGCGGAGTATTATTAAAACATGAAGCCGATCTCAAAAGTCAACAAGCATCACTTCAGAACCTAGAAACCCAAATCGGACAAATTGCCCGACAATTATCCGAAAGACCACCTGGCACTCTTCCAAGCAACACAATCACCAACCTGAATGCAACAGCTAATGCCGTTACACTCAGAAGCGGTACAACCACTGTTATCTCACCGACTTCAGAACCAGTTATGGAAAAGAAATTTCCTGATGAAACACAGGAAAGGCTAGCCCCAACAAGCACAGTATAACCCAAGGAGCCAGTCCGAACTTATGTTCCACCTATTCCATACCCTGGAAGACTGAAGCAGGAGCGATTGGAAGCTCAGTATGGGAAGTTTCTAGAACTCTTTAAGCAAATCCATATCAACATCCCTTTCGTCGAGGCTATTGCTCAGATGCCAAAATATGCCAAGTTTCTGAAAGAAGTGCTGATAAACAAAAGGAAACTGGAGGAGCTCTCGCATGTCACCCAAAGCAAGCTACCAACAAAGATGACCGATCCAGGGAGCTTTACTATCCCTTGTCTCATAGGAAATTTGTCTATTAGCAATGCCCTGGCTGACCTAGGAGCTAGTATTAATTTAATGCCTTATGCGGTTTTTGCAAAACTAGGGATAGGAGAACCAAAGCCCACCCGCATGAGCATCCAATTAGCTGACCGATCTGTTAAATATCCTCGGGGCATTTTTGAAAACATGCTTGTCAAAATTGACAAGTTTGTTTTCCCATTAGATTTTGTAATTCTAGACATGGAGGAAGACAAAAGTGTACCTCTGATTTTAGGAAGACCCTTTTTAGCCACCGCAAAGGCTGTCATTGATGTTTGCACCGGCAAACTCACTCTCCGGGTCAATGACAAGGCAATCACTTTTGACATCGGAAAATCTATGAATATCCGCAACAGCACGATGACACATTATACTGTGTTGACATCATAGATTCCATCCTAAGTTGCTATATGCGAGATTCCTCCATCAATACTCCCCTAGAAACACAAGTCTTAGACAAAACACTCAACAGACCCATTTTAGAAGACGAAAATCTCAATAATAACTACCACGAAGAATCAGAAATGATATATGAAATCATCGAAAATAATGAAAAATCAAAACCATCAATCGAAGAACCACCAGCCTTAGAGTTAAAAGAACTACCAAAACATTTCGAATACGCCTTTCTAGAAAAAGACTCTCAACTCCCAGTAATTATTTCTTCTCACCTTTCTAAAGAAGAGAAAGACGAACTTCTTAAGGTTCTTAAAAACCATAAGAAGGCTATCGCAAGGAAGATCATGGATATCAAGGGCATCAGCCCTTCTTTTCGTACTCACAAATTCTCATGGAGGAAGAATACAAACCCGTGGTCCAACATCAAAGACGTCTCAATCCCAACATGCAAGATGTGGTGAAGAAAGAAGTAATCAAGCTGCTTAATGCCGGGTTAATCTACCCGATCTCGGATTCACCTTGGTTAGTCTCGTTCAAGTAGTTCCCAAGAAGGGAGGAATGACTGTTGTAATGAATGAGAAGGACGAGTTAATACCAGTGAGAACCATCACAGGCTGGCGAGTTTGCATTGATTACCGGAAGCTTAATGACGCCACAAGAAAAGATCATTTTCCACTTCCTTTCATAGATCAAATGCTTGAGCGATTATCTAGAAAAATGTTCTACTGCTTTCTTGACGGATTTTCCGGATATTTTCAAATTCCCATTGCTCCTGAGGATGAGAAAACCACTTTTACATGTCCATACGGAACCTTTGCCTACCGAAGAATGCCATTTGGACTATGTAATGCTCCAGCCACCTTCCAACGTTGCATGGTGGCTATCTTACATGAAATGATCGAAAACTCTATGGAAGTCTTCATGGATGACTTCTCAGTCTTCGGAGACTCCTTCGATTATTGTTTAAAAAACCTAGACAAGATGTTAACTAGGTGTGAAGAAGTAAATCTAGTGCTCAACTGGGAAAAATGCCACTTTATGGTAAGGGAAGGCATTGTTCTAGGTCACAGGATTTCTCGACACGGACTAGAAGTTGATAGGGCCAAAATAGAAATCATATCCAAACTTCCACCGCCAACTTCAGTCAAAGCCATTTTCTAGGTCACGCAAGTTTCTACCGCCGCTTCATAAAAGACTTCTCAAAAATCTCAAGACCTATGACCAAACTTATGCAGAAAGACGCACCGTTCGTCTTCTCTAAAGAATGTGTTTAATCATTCAACACATTAAAAGACAAACTTGTCAACGCAACAATCATGACCACACCCGATTGGACCCTTCCATTCGAAATCATGTGCGATGCAAGTGACTTTACAGTTGGAGCCGTACTCGGACAACGCAAAGAAAAACACTTTCACCCAATTTACTAAGCAAGTAAAACTCTGAACGATGCATAGGAAAATTACACCACAACAGAAAAAGAGTTACTAGCAGTAGTATTTGCCTTTGAAAAATTTAGATCCTACCTAGTTCTTTCCAAAACCATAGTTTACACCGACAATGCTGCAATACGTTACCTATTCAACAAACAAGATGCCAAACCCAGACTCATCCGATGGATCCTACTACTCCAAGAATTTGACATCGAGGTCAAGGACAAAAAGGGGGCAGAGAATGTCGCCGCCGAACACCTTTCACGCTTAGAATGTACAAATCCTGAAGAGCTTCACAAAGAAATTATCAATGATAATCTCCCACATGAAATTCTCATGCACATTTAAGAAGTCATAGAAGAAAAGACGAAAGTCCTTGATATGCCGACTTCGCAAATTACCTAGCTTGTAGAATCTTAAGAAAAGGGCTTACCCATCAACAGCGGAAGAAATTCTTCTCCGATTTTAAGTTTTACTTCTGGGAAGATCCATACGTATTTAGAATACGTGCGGATGAAGTTATTCGTAGGTGCGTATCAGGCAAGGAGGCCTTAGACATTCTCAAACACTGCCATGAAGGACCAACAGGTGGACACCATGGTACCGCCACTACAGTCAGGAAAGTGTTTGATGAAGGATTTTTCTGGCCCACCATATATAAAGATACACATACTTTGACCAAGCATGCGATGCTTGTTAAAGATCCGGGAACATCTCATCGAAAAATGAAATTGCTCAAAAGGGCATTCAAATTTGTGAGATCTTTGATGTATGGGGAATAGACTTCATGGGCCCATTTCCTAACTCATTCGGAAATAAATACATACTCGTAGCAGTTGATTACGTAGCTAAATGGGTAGAAGCACAAGCTCTTCTCACTAATGATGCTCGGTTTGTAGTAAGATTTCTAAAACGATTATTTGCACGATTCGGTACTCCGAAAGCCTTAATCAGCGACAGAGGTACCCACTTCTGTAACACCCTGATGGACAAGGTCTTAGCATGGTATGGGGTCCATCACTGATTGGCAACACCATATCACCCTCAGACCAGTGGGCAGGTAGAGGTCTCGAATCGAGGAATTAAGAGAATTTTAGAAAGAACTGTGGGGATGAATCGTAAAAATTGGGCAGAAAAGTTAGATTACGCTTTGTGGGCCCTCAGGACAGCCTACAAAACTCCCATAGGAACGACACCCTTCAAACTCGTTTACGGGAAGGTATGTCATCTGCCAGTAGAGTTAAAACACAAAGCCTACTGGGCCCTCAGAGTAGTGAATTTTGATCTAACGTCCGCCGGAGTAAACCGGGAAGATCAAATTCATGAGATCGAGGAACTGAGAACATTGGCTTACGAAAATTCCTGGTCTTACAAAAAAAAGACTAAACGCAAACACGATGCCCATTTAAAAGGAAACAAAAAATTTCAAACTGGCGATTGTGTACTGTTATACAACGCTCGTTTACGACTTTTCCCAGGAAAATTGAAATCCCGATGGACAGGTCCATACGTAGTTGAATCAGTTTTTGACTATGGGACAATCGAAATTTCAAATTCAAATGGCCAAAAGTTCAAGGTAAATGGACATCAATTAAAGCCATATATCGAAGGCCCACTTAATAAAGTTTTGGAGGTATTAACCCTCCAAACTTTTTGAATAAGAAATCAAGGAAACAAGGTCTGGCCAAGACCTTCACAAAACTAGGCCTTGTAAAAAAGATTATATATATATATATAAAATAATAATAAATGATAAAATGAAATTGAAAACCACGGGGGCGTGCTCTCAAAAGCACGGCCCCGTGCCTAAAAATGCGGATCGACATCTTCGCTGCAAAAATCTCAGTAAAACCGGTTCCTAACAGAATTGTCAGAGCAAAAAACACGGGGCCGTGCTTCCAAGAGCACGGTACCGTGCTCGGCTTACTGGCTGGTTATAAAAGGCACCTTGTGTCATTGCATTCTTTGCACAAACCAAAACCAATACCTCTGAAAATTCAACATGCCAACTGAGATGAGTGAAGCAATCCCCGTTTCACGATACCCGAGAAATGATGCCCGCCATGTTTCCAAAACCGAGCTTCTCTTGAAACTTCAAGAACTCGTTAAAGAACTTACCGAAATGAATCTCCTTGCTGAGATGTGTCTCGTTCAACTCACCGAATCAGTGGAAAACATGAAAATGAAACTCCGAGACATCAATGAACAAATCCAGTTTCAAGTTCTCGGTTTCACGTATTTTACACCACCAGGACCATTCGGAGGAGGAGAGCCTTTCAGGGAACTCTAGGAAACTTAGCTTTCTTTTTTTTATGTGTAAACAAGTGCATTAAGCACAATGTGTTAGGACTTCGGGCTTAACCCGAATATTTTCTATTTTTAGGAAAACCGAGCTTATCCCGTAATTAGTCTAGGACTTTTATCTTAATGAAAAGTAATTTTTAGATGACAAAACTTCTAATTTATCATAATAAACGTCATTCTAAGAATTCCAGATCTTGCATCTTGCTGAAAATTACAAAGAAATTCACCGTAGCAAAAAGCACGGGCCGTGCTTTCCTAAGCACGAGGTCGTGGTCACCCTAGAATCTTCAGCATGATACGCGCTGACTCCGTACAATTCTCTGACTCAGAAACATTTATTCCTCTAGCAGCACGGGGCCGTGCTTTTGAAAGCACGGTGCCGTATTCGACTTTCCAATCTCTATATAATGAATGCATAAACTCACTATTCCATTCACACAAAACATAACTTACCTAAATGGAAGGGAAAAGGGTTTAATGGAGGCCAGTGAAAAATGGGAAACAACATGAATCATCCTCATACCTTGAGGAGGAGGTCATGAGACTCCAATGAATCATAAGAGTTCAAGTTGAGAGCAACATGCAAAACGTAGCTCGAGTAGTCGAGTTGATTAACAAAGTTGACCTGCTTAGGTTCGATAACTTCCATGTTGTGGATGGCCACCACAAAGATGTGACTTCCAAACTTAACTTTCTCAACCGAGAAATCGTTACGCTCAACAAAAAGCTTGACGAATTTTTGGAAGCCAAACGAGCACCACCACACGTCCAGGACTTGTTCGGAAGTGGTGGCCATTGAAGTTCTGACTTTGTTTTGTGTTAAAGTTGTTCCCGCTAGTACTATGTGTTAGGATCCGGGAGTTGTTGTTGTACTTTTCATTTTATCTATGTTTAATTATGTCTTTAATTTCACCTTTCATGTTTTAATGAAGTCTAGGATTTTTAATTACCATGTTAAACTAACCAAGAAAATAAAACCCAGGTAAAAACAAACCAGCTCAACAAATAAACAAAAATTCAAAACAATAATGTCTGCAATACGCAGCACGGTACCGTGCTTCTAAAAGCACGGGGCCATGCTTTTAGTCACAGAGCAGTTACTAGTTTTAACTTAATAAAATAACTTTTTTCCAACCACCAACCCTAACATTTACTGCGTTCTGGACCGAAAACCACAGACCATCCAATATTTAATCTTCAATTCAAAACCTAAGGTATGTTAATTTGACAATTGCATTGTTCAAATTCGTCAATTTAGGTTTAGTTTAACCCTAAAATCGCTCGAATCGACCAAATCGGGTCAAAACCCGAAAAGGATATGGGTTATTCTACTTGCATATGATGAATAGATTGTTGAATATTTAATGGTTAGGGTTTAATTGAAAGGGACAATTCGGGTTTTGGATGTTAGCATAAATACCCGACACACCATTAAACTTAATTGATATAACCGGTTAGAAACGAGGGTTCGAGTGTGAGTAAGTTAAAAATCAATATTAAAAACACGAGACGTGCCCAAAAACAACACGAATCGTGGTCAACTAAAAGTCAAACATCAAAGGAAACTAAACCATAAGCAACAGCACGGGGCCGTGCTTCTGAAAGCACGCCACCGTGCTTTGCTCTCTGTTTCAGCAAATTGAGAATTTTTCACGAATTTTGACTGATTTGGGTGTAATTTGCAGATGGCCGAGTATGGAGAAGACGTTCATGCATTTCTAGTCTTCTCAAACCGCAAAACAAAGGACCGACAAGCAAACACAAGATTAACTTATCTCAACAACAGGTATCCAGAAGCCAACTTCTACGCTTGTGAAGACACTCTAAGACACGTCAACCAATGGAACCGTTATGAGAACATTGTGAGAGGACCTTGGAGACGGGTTTTTAATCAAACAGGGGAATCGGTGACGGAACTTACAAAGGAATTCTTAGCCTCGTTCAATATAAAAAAGAAAAAGTTTGATATGTGGGACGAAGAAGCAATCGAGTTCCGATGTGGGGGTATATGGCGTAAAACTTCTGTCACCCAACTAGGAGTTGATTTGGGAATTTACACAACCGAGGAAACTGACTCAGACATATGGTTCGAGGCTAAAACAACGTTTACAGATGAAGGTGATGATGATGAAGCTGAAGCAGGTGACACAAGGGCAGAAGCTTGGGAACAGTTGAGTAATGGTACAACAGAGTATTAACCAAGCCTTTCAAAAAGCACAGCACTGTGTGACCCACTCATGAGGTACATCCACCGTTTGCTTAGTCACACCGTCACAGCTCGAGGACAGAGTGAAGGGTTGTCAACCTGAGGGATCTTTGGGCATTATACTGCATAAAAACGACCTAGCATGCAATATCACGATGCTATTCTGCAAACTCTTCATAACAAATGCAAGTGCCCGAGGAAATACCCCTATCTTCGGAGGTCCGTGGATCCGCAACCTTTATAAGGCCTATGGTGCAGATACAGAAGGAACTCGAAGCCCGGACCCGAAAGCTCTC